>NC_045165.1:8257777-8417777 GCF_900700415.2 Clupea harengus
CACACACACATACAGAGAGAGAGAGAGAGAGGAGAGAGAGGGGGAGAGAGAGGGAGAGAGAGAGAGGAGTGCATCCCCCTCACACCCACACATTGCTCATTGCGCACTTTCCAGAGTAAAAACCCTTAACGACTCCCAAGCCATCACGCATTTAATGTATGTATTTAAAGTATGAAATTTCACTGTGATGGGGAGGGGGCTGCTTGGTAGGGCGGTTTAAGGCTGCTGGCTGTCACAAAGCCCAAGCAGACACATGGAGCAGCAGTGAGCCTTTGAAGCGAGCCCTTCCTCCTTAACACTTACTGTAAAAAGGCAACGAGTGGAATATGCTTTCATTGTTTATGGTCCCACGAAGCCTAGCACCTACTTACGCTACCTTATGTTCTACTGGCCTAAACTAAAGTAGGGCTCTCTTTTTATTACGAACAAAGTGTGGCTGAATGTGCTAGAAACAATTGGAATGGAGTTGCATTATATCCTGTGCCGCATAACCTAGCCACCTCTGCAATAGGCAATACTGGAAGTATACTTAATAGATTTTAAGCCATCTTGCCATGAAATAATTGACTGGTGCACGCACACAGATGGAGTTGTGGATCTCAACTCACCTTTTCTTCCAGAACTTGGAGGTCCTGGAGGCTTATCAGTGACTGACCCTTTAAAATAAAACAGAGATTTTTATATTCCACATCTGGAGAAAAAGCACCATAGCCATTCTTTCTCCTTTGATTGTGGTAGGCATCCACATGCATATTCCTTGTTTGGTGCCACTAAGAACATTGATCATTCGCAGGGACACTTCCTGGGGCTACCTTCTTTCCTACACACACCCTAGTCGTCCGCTTTATCAGTCTGGTGCTAATTGATGCCAAGTCGCCAAATGTTCCAACTTCTACATTTCAATATTTCCGGACATATTGTTAAACCAAAAACAAACATAACAAAAAAAAGTAAAAAAAATATATATATATAATAATCCATTTGACATGTCCATTTATTTAATAAAAATGAAAAAGGAAGGGGAAACTTTCATGAATGAAAGATGCTTCACTCAAAAAAGAATCTTTATGTGGCACAAGGTTTGCATTAGAGGCTGTCAGTCCTGGTAGTTAATCATCCTGACCTATCCGCCGTGTCACCCTCTAGTCCATCACAGAAATCCCAGAAGAAGACACTGACCATCCCCAACAGCATGTTCACGCACTCAACCCCAAATGTTAATATGACCCACGGACGTGCACATATTCATGTTGGCATGCGTAAACTCTGAAGGGCTAAGATGCGATTAGACACTTAAACCAAATTCAGAATGAGGAGGGAGAGGAACGGGGGAGGAGAGATTTGAAGCGAAGGCAGTTGGAATGAAATGTACTACCTGAACATCCACTTGTCACAGCATGAGTTCCCATAAATTCACGGAAGTTTCCTGCAAATGTATGTGAGATGATTCATTTGTGTCAAGGAAAAAAAAAAAAAAAACAGGGCGATTTCATTCATGAGAGCAGGTGGAAGGAAATGGAAATGTACTTGTGGGCTGAGATGTTCCTATCTCAGCAGTTTAATAGCAATGGACCGAGTTTAAGATAAGGCACAGATGTTAGCTACCACCAGATGCCTCGGTCTGAAAGAGTGTAGTCAAAGGCCTTTGTGCATATATACACAATGTAATATGTCGGTTTCTGGTCTTGTGTAATTAAAGCCACAACCACCGCAGCTTTAAGCTCCAACTGGCCTTAACATTTTGGACAAATGGGAGCACTGGGAATGAAACATACCTTTGCAAGAAACTAAAATGAAAGTATTGGACCTAATGCTGGACAAAAGCAGAGCAGGCAGAAGCCATGGGCATCTTAAAGCTTTTAGCTATCATGCTCATTACTGAGCTTTACAGCAGTCCTGATAGGCAGCGATTTCTGTCTGACCTAGCGAAGGTATGTTTCTGAGAATCTTTGGTAAAATTGCCGTTGATCGACTCAATGTGTTGGGAAGGAAAACCCCATGAGAGGGACAGCAGGGCAAAGAGAGGGAAGGGCCCAGGTCAAAGCTGGAAGGCATGTAACCACACAACGAGAGAGAGGGAGGGAGAGAGAGAGAGAGAGAGAGAGAGAGAGAGAGAGAGAGAGAGGAAGAGAGAGAGAAAGAGGACCATGAAAATAGGACCATGTGCTATAATCACACTGCCGTCCAAATCTGGCAAGCACCCAGCGCATTATCTTCAGTAAAGAAATTATAGCTATTATCACAAAGTGTTCCCATCCACTTTCAGTGGGCTCTGGTCTGCCTCTCTCTGCCCCTATCATCTGTTCTAATCACATTATTATTATTATTATTATTATTATTATTATAATGGACAAAGCAGAGAGACATAAAGTATAAAAGAGCCATACGATACGCCTGTAAGAGAAAACCCCCAAGCATGTTCTTGAGGACAGGCCTAGATCAGCCACACACAGTACCTGAGCACACAGGTGTGCGGTTGTGGACTGAGGATCCGCTGACTGGTTTGCCATCGGAGGTGACGCACCAGCAGTAGCCTGTGAGTGTGTGGCACTGAACCTGCAGGATGGGGGAAGGAGAGTTTACGGAGAGATCGCCTTCAGAAATGTCACCAATCACCAATACTGTTGAAGAAACCGCTGTCAGACCTGGGCAAAGGTACCATCCTCATTGCATTCTGGAATAAAGATGGACTCCTGGGGTCTTTTTGCTTGCTCCAAGGCCTGTATTCGTTCCATATGGCACTTTGACTGGCTGGAGTCTGCAGTTAGAAAACAAATGCCGCCACATAAACACATACGCACTAAAACTGATACAAAACACTGCGATACAAACAAAAAATGTCTTTGCCTTGGTCCTGTTGTCTCTTCTATGTCTATGTAGGAATGATAGATGTGTGCTTTCCTGCTTGTTTACCTATTGCTACCGACCGGCACAACAAAAGTCAAATATGTTGTTCTAACCAGGGTCATCTTATAGGCAAGCCTTGGAGACATATTTGGTCTTTTCATTAATGCTCATGACAAATGATGCTCACTTTTATGCATTTAGTAGGAATTGATGTCTGTATGGGATGGCAGTAAACTTCACTCAGTGGAGGCTCATGTGCTCTTAACCCACTCTGCTTTACTCTGCCATGTGAGGCATGTTTCTGGAGAGAAACAAATGCAATTTTTTGCAAACCAAAAATCCCTAATTTAATTGTTAATGCCCCCACACTCACTTCACGATTCTCATAATAGAAATCAGTCACAACACAATGCAACACAATGATATATTCCTAAGACCCTCCACTATTTGGGTTCTCCATGCACTGTTTGGCAGATATGTACAAATGCACACATGCATTGACACATACATGCACCCTATAAGTCACCTGCAGAACTTCTGAACATAAACCTTGACTGTGTATTTGTCTTGTCTGTAAACATTAATGTATTCTATCCTCACTACTGTCTGTACTACACAGTGTTATTACACACACACACACACACACACACACACACACACACACACACACACACACACACACACACACACACACACACACACACACACACACACACACACACACACACACACACACACACACACACACACACATAGAGACAGCACCTGAAACCTATGTCAAGCAGCATCAACAAGCTCACTAACTCACTCACTCGCTCTCTACTCCGGCCACATGTTGACCATTAGAGCTGACTTTGAACTCTGATGTTGATTTGCTATGGATTCTACACACCTGCCCTAACACAACATTCTCCCTTGTTCTACATTTTCTCTGCACTCTGAGTCTGGAGACTACTGGGAAAGAATAATATACTTTCTTTTGTAACTTTCTATTTCAAGGTGTTTATTTTCAATTTCTATGTGTGAGGTCTGCCTCTCATTGTTCATTAAAATACTGTTATCTAACATATAAATTTATACTCGATTTTGTACTCGAAAAATTGAATGAACATTTTTAATGAACACAATCTGAAACACAATTGCATTCACCTTGATGTGCATGGGTTCATTTACAATACGCATCTAGTCATTTCCTCATGTAATTAACAGCATCCAAATGATCATTAAAAATGACATTGGATGTATTATCGGGGAAGGGTTTTTCAACTTATTAAAGGTAAAGGTTTGATTGAATGACAGACATCAAGTTTTTTCTTTTGGCTATAGGTAATTTTTTAACACAACTGACGTTTATGAGAAATGTGGTGTTCTTTGGTCTTCACCATGAAATATAAAGCCACAGGAAGCCTTTCACTTTTTAGAATGTATCCACTTATTCTATCAGTTGTACCAGTTGGTTTGAAAAGTTTCAAACGCAACAAATAGGCTAATCAGCCCGACTGAATTTAAAAGTAGTCATCTCCATGAGCTGTCACTGAGCAGGATCTCAGGCCAGACTGTGGGCAGCTATTCTTCATCTAACCCTAATAATAACCAGAGAGGTCCTATGAGTCATCAAGTCATACTGGTGGACTCGAGTCAAGAGATATAAGGAAACATTGACATTCATGCTTTTGAAGCTGACAGTAGACGTTTGGAGGCCAACGGCCCACAAAGACGTAATAGCATGTTCTTAGCCAGCTACCTAAAGTTTCTGTCTGCTAAATCACTGGCCAAATGCATTCTCCAAATGCAAGAGATCAATATGTTCAAACTTTTGCTGGAGACATCACCTCATGATTAGTAAGTTGACCAGCATTCAAACTTATTTTCAAAAGATATTCATGTTCCATGGCTGCCATATTTCAGTTTAACAACAGATCAAAGATCAACAACAAAGGGAGTGTATATTTTCTCATACTCAAGTTACATATCAATATTAGCAAACAAATCCACTAAGTTGTATATATATGTTTACACACACCAAGATACAGCCTATCAATCAACTGTCAATCACCCAACTCACTGGCAATGAATTGTGTAAAGAATATAGCCAGTAAATTCTAAGAAAATAGCCTTAAGCAAAGATGTGTACTAAGTATGAATCCGTTTCTATACATTCATGGAGAGCATAATCAAACCTAAAAACACAATAAAGTAAGTGAGTAAGTAAATGTTAGTGCCATCCTGTATGTGAGTAAGTAAATGTAAGTGCCATCCTGTATGTGAGCATTTTCTATCACACAAAGGGTTGATGCAAGTTCAGGACTAAATTCATTTTTCAGTGCATTAGCTCTACAATTTATTTCTGTGTATTTGGATAACTTCCCATTCATTAACTAAATGAAATGCACCATGTCATGTCAACTGTACCACTAAGCGCCACATACCCATGTTGACTTTGCTTCTGTTTGTCAACTAGCCTCAAACAGCAGCCTATGTTACCACATCAGCACTATGTCAGTCTGACATAGCAGAAAGCATGCTGAGCAAGCTATGTCATTTCAACTCAAAAGTGTCATAACAGCTTTTACAACAGCTGACACCAATTCATAAATGTTTATGTAAGGTTAATGTAAAATGTTACCAAGTTATCTGGTGGTTGCTCATTACCAATATGGTTCTCAAAAAAGCTTGGTGGCATGTAAGGTTGAGACGATGAGAGACAAAAGACTTTTTCCATGTAAAACTTTGCCTACTACACATACACACACACAGCCTATACACAATATGGGCACTAGCTCCAGTAGGCAGTAGGTATACATGATGTTTGTCTAGGTAAGTTATACCATTTACAAACAGTATGTGTTATTCAAACATTTTGTGTGGGTAAAAAAATATAGAAAAATATAATAATATAATATAATAAATATAAGTATAGGAACCGTGTCACAAGTAAAGGAGAAGGAGAAGATACATGGAAGAATCCTTCAACCTTGACCTGAGGCCAATTCATCTTTCAGGTTGTGTGGCTGGCATCCAAAGCCTGTGAGAGTGTGTAATCATGGTCTGTGAATGCTTAGATGCGTAGCGATGGGCGGAACATGAAAGACATCTTCTCTCTGGCCTTAGTGTCCCTCTCTGATACTCGGACGCATTGAGACACGTGGATTTCTAAGGACATGTGACCTTGTATTCTATCTGACACAGGATCTATGTGTGAATGTCTGTCTTTGTATGATTTAAAATCTCACCATAAACCATACATTATATTATGACTCATTGGTCTCAGGAAAGCTGACTAATATTTCAGGGGACAATGTATCTCAACTTTGAGTAGTTCCAGAAATATTTAAAAAGTTAGCAATAGAAATAAACGGTTTTACCATGAAGCAATCAAAAAATATGTATTTTTACTGGGAAACAAGGTAGTACAGCAACAGTATCAGTAGAAGGTCTCACATTCACTGTTGCAGCATGTATCTTTTGGGATTCCTTTGTCGAAGTTTAGTGTTATCCCAGATTAGATTAAAAGGGTGCAGACTGTCTGTTACCTCAACATGACTCTGAGGGGTTCCTATGATGCTTGCCTGTAGCTCCTTATGCAAAGTTATGAGAAGTTATGAGAAGTTACAAGTGTTACAAACTATGAGAAGTTACAAGTGTAACAAGCTATGAGAAGTTACAAGTGTTACAAGCTATGAGAAGTTACAAGTGTAACAAGTTATGAGAAGTTACAAGTGTAACAAGTCATGAGAAGTTACAAGTGTAACAAGTGCATTTCTAAATTGATATGATAATCTAAACCTCATCCAATACCCATTTAAAACAGCATAACACGAATATATTGAATATAAAGAAATACAATTTATAAAAGCCAAACATTCCCCTCAGCTCCAGAATGGGATCAGAGCCTTTGAATGCATTTTAGCCCTGCCCAATGATGAAGTCTATGCATATGCTTGTCTTTGTTATGCTTGGATAGACAAATTAAAGATTCAGTGGGAACAGGATCCTCAAGAGGAAAGCATATGATTCAGCACTTAAATGCTGCAGATTTACAGATCGACTAAACCTGCCAACATTCAGGCTGTTTTCAAAGCTTCATTTTCCCAAGTAACTAATGCACGCTCATTCAGACCTTGATTTCTGGAACAGAAATACTAGTTTTCTGTCAAATTTGAGTGAACACGTTTGAATTAATTCATAACCCCCCCTTCCTGGAACAGTGCAGAAGAGTTGATGCTTATATGTATGTTTCAATGCCATACCTTTCAGTTCCAGCTCTTTTCCTTCGGTGGCCAGTGTTGGCACAGGGAGGAGAGGGGGTGGAATCATAGTCCTTTTTGTACCTGTAAAGAGCATCAATACAAAAATGAGATCAAAAGCTTTGGGATCTTTTCCTGTTATGATCGTTTTGCATTTATTATTTGAACATTTCCTTTGACGTGTAACAGAGAGAGCAGCAGATGGAGTAGAGTGTCCTCACCTTTGCAGCGGCCACGATGTGCAAGTGTAAGTGTGCGGTCCTTGCATTTGGCCCTTTGTAGGTCGCAGCCAGTCTCGTAGCTTTGACCATCTGAGCCACACACCGGCTTGCCATGACTCCGTGAGCAGATGATGCCACAGTGGCTCTCCCTGTCCCCAATCAGCCACTGTATGGAGACAAAGCACCATCAGGACGGAGCTTATGACATGAGGGATTTTTAAAAACTGTAAAAAGTCATCCGAGGTGAAAAAACAGTTAGTGTCATCATTCGCTAAGTGTTAACCACAGAAGATTTACAGTAATACACAGCACAATTTCTTCTCTGCTTATGATACATCACATTGTGTGCCAGCCTATTTACCCGTACTATAAACAAATTACATCATTGACATAGTTTTCTGCTTCATAGCTCTGCTTATCCTAATAATAGTAACCTTCTGAGCATAATGTATACCCACTAAGCTGTTCCACAACCAATACTTTGAATGCTGAATGCTCCATAGTGTATATATGCCGCATGTATGTTTTATCCTGATGCATGTATGTTCCCCCTCTTTTTCTATCTCTCTACCCGGCCCCAAGCACTTGGGTCCTCCCTTATGAGCTGGGTTCTGCTCAAGGTTTCTTCTTGTTAAAAGGGAGTTTTTCCTTGCTGTCGTCTTAGTGCAGCAGATCCAGTGCTATATCCCATGTCACACTAGCAGATTCAGTGTGATATCCCATGTCACACTAGTGTTTAGGTGGCAATGTAACCGGCGTTGTGTGGACAAGCACAGTCCCGCACCGGACTTAAATTTGGGCATGGAAAGCGGGCATGCTAGCAAGGAGGCTAAAAGACATGGGTACTAGCATCTGTCACTAGCATGTCTATTAAGGTGTTCGGGAGTGAGCTTTACTCAATGCGCTGGCAACTGTTACAATTGCTCTAAGGGTTTCAGGCTCTGCACTCTGTAAAGTGCCTTGAGACAATTTCATTATTATCAAATAAATAAATAAATAACCAAATAAAATTTAACTGAATTGAAAATGCCTCAGAACAGTGTTATTAAGTCTTTGTGTACTCTATTTCAAATATTTTTTTTCTGATATATAAGTGCATTCTACAAATATAAAGGCTTACATCAGCAAAAGGCAGTTGCATACTACACTGTCAACATTCAGCACAGCCCATGATGTTTAATGTGATGTTTAACATGTCACCTAAACACAGCCAAGAGACAGAAATTAAGAGTGTGTGCCTGTGCCTGGAGGATAGAACAGAGACAATGGACAAGTCAAGTCTGTTCCTATCACTCCTGTGATTAGAAACAAATGCTTACCGCATTGCTTAAAGAATGAGGAAACTCGGTCCTTGTTTCAAAGACCGCTAGAGACCAGAAGCAGCAAGATATAAAGTTTGCTTGTTTGAAGCCTGCTAGGCTTCAAAGCAACTGTCAGACAAAGTGAATGCACAATAGGCCGTTCTCCTCAGCTCAGAGTTAGAGCTGGACTTTCTCTCCCTGGAGTGGCTTCTCCCTGACAGGCATAATGATTTGAAATTGTTTTGAGCTCTCTCTCTCTCTCTCTCTCTCTCTCTCTCTCTCTCTCTCTCTCTCTCTCTCTCTCACTCCCCCTCTCTCTTTCTCTCTCTCGTCAGCCAAATTCTAACCCCCCAATCACCGGCTTCACAACTATATTGCATATAAGTCTCCAGGATTTCAGAAAGGCACGAAAGAGAGAGAGAGACAGAGAGAGAGAGAGAGAGAGAGAGAGAGAGGGAGGGGGGAACGGGGGGATTCTCTTGTTTTCTACAAACACATGGGGGAAGCAGTGAAACCGAATCAGGGTAATTTTCCCAGAATGCCTATCCAGCATCCTAGCATGGCAAAAAGTCACTCTGTGAGACAGGAGAGACGGAGAGCAGGTAGGTACCATACATTTGTAACTCTACAGAGGGAAGGGGGGCCTGGAAAAAGAGACGAGGTGTCAGCCAGAAGCACAGGGCACAATTTCCATCCTCCCTGAGCCAACTCCTATCAGCAGTACAGACCTGACCATTCTTTAAGCAGGCAGCTCCAACAAACGCACACACACGTACACACACACTGCTGAGCACAACAGAGTTACTTAGTGAGTAAGAGGTCTGAGAGCAAAAGGCACTGCAATTAATTAGCCCAGCCGAACACCTTGTGGTGCAGCTATGTGCCAGAGCGATGATGTCACTAATGCTCTGGAGTGCTGCTGAATGACCCAGGAAATCACATCATGTGTCAGCAATACAGAACTCAATGCACTTCCCACGAACACACTGGGTGTTGCTACCTTAAGTTATTTAATCAACGTGTGAACAATGACCGATTCATATTGCCTGCGTGAGCACTAACCCACAGAAAGACACAACTGCCACGAGGAGAGAGAGGAGGCTCCCGAGGAGACGCAAAAGGAGGCCACTGACTTTAAATCAATTAATGAAAACTGGAAGAAAAAAAAAGGATCAGAGCGATTTGACTCATTCCTCTAGACCAGAGTGGGGCCAAATTCTTAAACCTGCTTTTTTTTTCTTTGCTTTCACATGAAACATATGCTCGGCACTTTGTTCCTGCGATGACTCCCAGAAGTGTCGGCAGATATTCTGTGAGTGATACACAACGCAGATGACACAAGCATCTACCTTTCTGCAGGTTAGATGGATGACACCATGGAAAGAAGACTGAAAAACATCCACCTCCTAAAGAATCTGCCAAAACATCTTCAGAGCAAAATCTCAGAGGACAACACATCATGCTGGTGGACTTGAGAGTTTCTGCCTCGACTGGTTACAGGGTAGGCGTGCTGCACAATGTAGCCAGCTGCCAATGTACCACACCAAAAGAACAAGGGACAATTAGGAAGGACATTACACTTTTATCATTTGAATTATATTTCACATCATCAACAATCTGATGAAAAAAAGGTCTTGGCAGCTGTATTTTCCCGTTGAATTCAAAATAATCCTATTCATAGGCTATGAAATCACCATGCAGTATGGCTTTAATTACATTCTTTCACCACCGTCAAAAGAGCCTATGTTGGTTCATTGACACTCGGAAATCTGCCGGCGTTGATATCCTCAGCAAACACACAAGCCCAAGCTGTCAGTTTCAATTGTAACACAAAACTCACAGACAAAAAGGGTATCTTTTTTGTGTTAACCTCTTTTCACACAGCACATTCTTGTGGAGCAGGCCAAACATTGCTTGTAATTCAGCTCACATAATGAGTAATGACCACATTATTGATTGAGGTCTTTGGCTCAGATCGAAAAGTAAAAAACAAGTGAACGCATAAATGATTTTGAAAGATATGTCACTTTAACATTTGTCCAACAAAACACCCAATCCTCTTCATTCTCTCTGATTTACTCCCTGTGTGAATGATGAAACTGGCTTTGAGGTTTCTTGCATGAGATCAGTTCCATTTGATATAAATCTGATTTGCGTTTGAAAAACCTTCCAGGATATTTTTCCTCTCTCTAGAAAGACTGCTTTCTCCATAAAAACAATGAGCTATTTGTGACGGATATCTAATAGTGAATAATAATAATAATTCATAATTATACCTACAATATTATATTAATATTATACTAATTTCACTCATGTCTAACAGACTGACTTAACTGAAGTTCTGAAATTATGTAAAAAAAAAAAGAAAAAACAACAAAAGTTGTTGTCATCATACTCACTCTATATACTGTTTGAATAGACAATATGTGTGAAATTTCTAGTCATGGTTTTCCTGTGTTTATTTATATTAGTGCTTTGATTAGTACATGTGGATGGTGACAAATGGACAGAAATGAATAGGTAAAAAGTGTCTACTGAAAACAGACCCAATAAAAGGAATTATTAATGGATTGGTGAAAAGCTGCAGACAGTTTTTTTCTTAATTTTTATATCATCCTCCTTGTTTTGGCAGAGGAAAAAACATCTCTGTGAAATAACAAGAGCAAACTGAGAAGTTAGTTTCGGGGCAAGGCCAACTACTTTGGCAAAAGAAGCATGGTCTAAACAAGGCAATGAAAACAGTATCCAAAGCAAGCTTTTTTAAAAGGTGATTTAAAATGCTCTAAAGGCTCCTCAAGACCAACAACACTGTCTGCTTCTGTCTGTCTGGACCAAGAGGTGAAGATTGCAAAGGCATAACAGCAGGAGAGGAGGACAAGGTGATAGGGATAGGAATGTGTGTGTGTGTGAGAAGCCGCCATAGCCATAAGAATTTTACTGCTATGGGCACTGATCCCTTTGGGCTAATTAAGTGCTGATTACTTAGTGTGAAAGCCTGATGCCTATTCAGCACCATTCCCTCCGGGCTGGAGGTAGCATGGTGTGGCTAGCCGACGGGAGAGACCAAAGGGACGCTAATCAGCAGTGACAAGATGTTATGAGATACCCCAGAGACCAATCATTTGGAATCAGCATGGCCCAAAACAGCCACCTAAACCAGGGGGCAAGACCTGACCCTGGATGATCATGAGCATCGACAAATGAGGGTCTTAAAAGGCCAAAGAATGTTAAGACTGTGCAGGTTTAAAGCCAGTCTTTTCATTAGCTGTAGATGAGTCTGCAGAGAGCATTGCCTGCAGATAGTGAAGATTGAAATTCAGCCGAAACAACAACGCTAAAAATCCCAAAACGTCTCAGGCTGCCACATGTGGTACTGGTTTTTATCGCAGAACCATCAAATCCTTTTTTCACTCTGCTCATCTCCCTCATTAAACATGGATCGAGAAGGTCTGAGAAATATTGCATGAACTCTATTTCTGCAAACACACTGCTCTGGACTGCAGGAGAGCTCTGGCTGAATATGAAAAGAGTAACTCAAATCCAAAAAGATTTGCAAAAGTTCAACCATAGATTCACTAATACCGTTTTCTTTTCAGAATAGTAATTGTAGAAAGGAACCGTATAGCATGTAGCCAGATACCCTCCTGCTGACCAATACGCATTAGCTGTGTGTAATTCAACCCAATTGTAAAACAATTACCATAGAAACAACCATTTTTTTTAATAATCACTGGAAGGGAATTTGGTTAACATTTCGACCCACTTTAGTTCAACAATGACTCATATGAGACTGAACACTCTAAAATTATTTGTTTTTATGTCTGTCTTAAAATGCTGCACATTGGGGCAAATTGTCTCAAGAGGCGTTTCAAAATAAATAAATATTATTTAAAGGCATTCATCTTTCTGAGAGCTTCCAAAACCACATCACAGGCTTTGACTGGGTAATAGTTGTTTAAAAAAACAGTAAAAGTGAGCTTTCCAATTGATTTGAAACATGTTGAACCAGGTTTGTTTATCTGGATGGCTTTCTTCAAAGAAAGTAAAATTCACAGTAGGTGAAATCCTTTATAGCATGGTCATCCATGATATAATCATTTATTATGGTTTTAGTACTGGCTTTAAAGTGCCTGCATGGGTGATTTTGCCCAACATGAGTTCCAGCTTACTATTGGAGAGCAAATGGAATGAATACAGCCAATTAAACAAGGGCAAACACAAAAGAAGGAAAGGTTAATGAGATTATTAGCAACTAGAGAAAAACATTTTTCCATGACCTTACACTAAGATATTTTATACACTGTGCAATACTCTCAAAATAATGTAACTGTAGTGATTGTGGTTGCTTGGATAAACTATATGTGAGCATGATTCAGTGAAGCCATACCTGCTCTCAATCATAGCCTCAGGTGTTATATGAATGTGCAGTATAGCTTCTGTGGCACACATCGATTGATTTACATACACATGCATGTATTCTTTTTGGTTTGCCTAGTAGCATCCAAGGGGTGAGAGAGTACACTGTGTTCGTGACAAACACCTCACCATGGGAAGCAGGTGCCAGCAGTGTGCTAACGTGTGAGGGAGTCATTACCTATGTCCACAACAGGAAACAAACAATAACAGCAACACAAACAGCTTTTTTGATTCAACCTCGACATGAAAGAGGTCACTGGCAATCCTTGTGAGCGGGAAGGAAAATGTCCTCCCTAATCAGCCATGGCATGATTTCACCACAAGGGAAAAAAAGGAGAAAACAATTAAATGCCGCAGAGGAGAGCCAAGAACAAACACGTTTTCTCCTCATGGACACTTAAGAGAGTTTCTCAATGCCAGCTCTAATTGTATACAGTATGTAGTTTTAACAGGCCCTATGTAATTACTTTGGTTCATCGATAAACATTCTGCTTTAAGGAAATCTATAACATAAATACCGGCCTTCCCACTGTTTCAATTAACACTCTTTACTGAACTCTGTCATAAAAAGTAGGAGAACCGAAATAGGAATGCTTGGATAAGCTGAGCCCCCTACTTCTCAGTTAAACATAATTGGGTTCATTTAAAAACACAAAAAAATTGAGCTGTATGTTGTTTGTCTAAACACCCCTCTAAAATTAGAATGCAGGCTATGCAGAACGTTTCACACAGAAGGTGTGAAAGATCAAGTTCCCCCAAGAGATAAAGACACAGAACCCGTGATGCTGTATTGGTACTGCTACCATCAAACTGGCAGGCAACTGGGTCAGAACAGAACAGAAGTGACCTGTAATGAAATGAGGCGTAGTGAAATTAGGTGAGTTGTAGAATGTTAGATCTCAGGGTGAAGGAGAAAAGAATCCCCTTCAAAAGTTTTTCATAATCTTTTCCTGGATTAATGAAGAAAAAACGTCCTACCATTTCCGTGGAGAACGGAAATCTTATTATCGACATTCCTGGTTTGTCTTTAATGCCCCATCCTGGCTAGGGAACAGTCACCTCTGTTTGCCAAAGGCACAGAACCCATTTTCCCATCCTCCGGGCAGCCAGGTAGATATCATGGGACTCAGTATAAAGAAGTGCCATGCAGAGTAATAAAAAGCATTGCAGAGCTTGTAATGTTTAATGTAAACTGCAAAAGAGCAAGCATTCTACTTAAAATATTGTATGTTTTTCTACTAACACTACAATGCCAGCCATTCAGAGAGAGAGAGACAGATAGAGAAAGAATAATTGGAAATACAGAAAGAGAAATAAAGAAAGAGCTGAAAGACAGGGCTAAGTATGGCACACCAGAACTAAAGCAGTCCTGTGAATAAATAACTAATATTCGCAAACCATGATTATCATGTGCATCTGCAGTACAGGACAGGAAAGCTGTGCCCTTGCAAATGACAGTGGCCCCGTACCAGTGCTCTCGGCTGCACTTCATTACACTGATTAAAAGAAGCTAAAATGAACCGTGAAATACATCTGTTTCAACTGTGCAACCATCACATCAAAATGGCAGCCACTTTGATTGGCCATTGCTGTGGCCACATGAACTTGTGGCCTGTGGAATGTGGATTCATATGTCCTGCATGCTCCAAGAATTCTGCATATGAACAAGAGAGTACTTGGGCAAGGGAGTGTATATGTGTGCTGATGCAGACATTTGTATACGTGTGTGCCCTTTTAGGTGATGTTTGCATGCTAATGTGCGTGTGTGCGTGTGTGTGTGTGCGCGTGTGTGTGGTGTGCCTGTGTGTATGTGTATGTGTATGTGTATGTGTATGTGTATGTGTATGTGTATGTGTGTGTATGTGTATGTATGTGTATGTATGTGTGTGTGCGCGTGTGTGCGCGTGTGTGTGTGCGTGTGTGTGTGTGTGCGTGTCTGTGTGTGTGTGTGTGCGTGCCAGTGTGTGTGTGTGTGTGTGTGTGTGTGTGTGTGTGTGTGTGTGTGTGTGTGTGTGTGTGTGCCCGTGTGTGTGTGTGTGTGCCCGTGTGTGTGTGTGCCCATGTGTGTGTGTGTTAGGGTTAGTAAACCACACTCAGGTCGTGTTGGATCACTGAACCATACTAATCCATTACTTTACTAATACTAATACATCCAATACTAATCCATTACTTTACTAATACTAATACATCCAATACTAATCCATTACTTTACTAATACTAATACATCCCATACTAATCCATTACTTCTTTTTACAATGGTAAGACCTACCATACTCTCTATGCATACTAATAAATATCTGTTTTGTGAGGATGGAAGAAGCTGTACTCACGTGGTCTAGTTCAGGGTACTAGTTCATTTAAAACTCTGGAAACACTTAAGGCAGTGAACCTCAAACTACCAATTTCCTTCCCACAATACTGAGCCTTGAAGATGAATACAAGTGTCAGATTTGAGGGGTTAATGTTCGTTAAATGTGGACACTTGCTCTCAGTTCACTGTTACCATGTACTTTTATTTTAAAAGCTTGTCTAAAACAGGAAAGGTTGTGTGTATTGAAGAAAAACATTATCACTGTGGTTTAACACAAGATGGGTGTACTTCTTTTATCACATTTTAATGAAAACCCTCGTAGTCTGCTAGTCTGTTATTCTGGTAGAATGTGCGATATCACTGGTTGCTGATACACAGTGCTATCTCTCTCCACTCGAATGCTTTCCTTCTGACCCGGCACACATTCCCTTGGTAAAACAACTCTCCCTTATCCAAATCCCAGCTGTCCTACAGTACACCCCGCTCAAGGCTCTGCACAGCCCACACATGCAGAACTCCCTCTCTCTTCACTCCGACTCTCTCAGGGACTAAGCTCTCACCGCCAAGTTGCAAATTAAGTCCGTATACTGTAGGAACGCTTAGACCCACATGAGAATCCTCACATTAAGCACTTCTCACATCACACATATGTACGCACAGAAACACATATACAAACATGATAATACACAAACCCTTTGTAATGTCTCATACACAGAACACCCCTTTCATACAGCACATCTGAGTAAACACACACACACACACACACACACACACACACAGATGCGTGTGGCTACGCACACACACACAGATCACCCACACCTGCACTTAGGGTGTGATCTAGGCCTGGGCTAATAAAAAAGCCAGAGGGGAGAGGCTCAGATGTGAGGCTGCAAGATGGCAGTCTTGGCATGCGTGCTCATGTTTGCTGTTTTACATGGCTTTATGAGGTTGCTGTGATACCCTCAACCAGCTTTGCCATAAGCCGTCCATCTGATCTCATCTCATCTCCAGACTGCTGGAATCGTGTGCTTGTTCCACCCCTCAGCCCCTCTCAGCCCAGCTGTGCTGGAGTTCACCTCTGCAGGACAGCCACCACCATACACACTCTACAGAGACTCAATGAATGAAAATGATTAAGTAAGAAGGGGTTTAGAGGTTAAACAGTAAGTTTCCACCTCCGTAAGGCCTCATGCCCATACAAACATACAGTATATGTAATTATAAAATGACTGCTTTCGTTTTAGTAAATAAAGAATTACTTAATAACTACATATCACAAAAAGGCTGCCTTACAGGCCCAGAGAGCTATACACAGAATTTTGATAATATTCAATATTTAAACATCAGATAATGATGAAGTAATACTATCTGTGTTACTCTATATATGAAGATATTATTGTTTACTTGTTACATAGAAGGTATGCTACACACAAAGTTTGGGTAATGTCTGGAACAATAAATAATTAAATAAGGAAGTGCAGCACTCTTCACAGTCTTTAAACGAGTCCCTACACATGGATTACCCAATGCTTTGTCATGTTAAAAGACTTCACACGCCAGCAAAGCACAACTTCAAAGGACAGGAAATATTAAAGCATTCCCTACATTTCATCTGATGTTTTTTTTTTCCCTTTCCTCCTAATGGTCATGTAACAATACACTAATGAGAATGGTGTCTAAAACACTGCATTACTTCATAGCTCACAGTGCCTTTCACTAGATTCTCATAGCACTTATACAGTATTTGTTTAAACCTTATATTCCTAATTAGTGAATAGTAATGACTCTCGCTTAAAGCATCTCATTTATACATCTCAAACGATGGCATTCAATTGAACTCTAAATGTCTTCACTTACTTTGTCTATAAATTGCATTATTGTTTGTTGCCACAGAACAGTAAGAGACATCTCTCCTCTGTTAAGCTGTTAAATCGTGTAGTGCACCCGATGCATTTTTTCCCTGTCAAATGCATAAATTCAGCACAGACTTTAATGTTGGAACATGGAAGTGTCGAACACATATTTGCATGCATCTCTCCAGACATGCGACATGAGCAGTGTGATGGATTTTTCAGATGTCTTTATCTTGGCTGCGTGAAATAGTTTAGTGTTATTCATTTTACAGCTGGATAGCTACAACATAGCAGATGACTCATTTTGGGTAACAAGGTTAGGGAAGCACATCCACGATTTATCTTGTGAGATGAGCAGGGAGCCGTCATATTTTCAGAACAAGGACATCGCCTTCTATCAGTGAAGGACATACTGTGTCTCGGCCTGTCATTGTTACACCACTTACACAGCAATGTTGACTATCAGTGGCCCAGAGTTCAGAGACAGTTGAAGCGGGATGTCTGACTGTCAATTCAGCTTAAATTAAAAAAAAAACACTGAGAGTGTTTCTTTGAGATGCTGCTGAGTTATTTGTATTAAATGACACAAAACTTCATTCAGAATTTCATTCAGATCACAATGAACTATTCTATATTATATGATGGGTCACTTTCATAGTTGGCCCTTTCCCCTGTCGGGCACCGTGATAAGGGTTATGTTTGTGTAGTTGTGAAAATAAGTCAATAAATGTGCTCAGTTTAGTAATAAGAGCAAAGGTTGTTCTAACACAAAGAAAATGCTATGGCCACTGTCTGGCTCACTGTCTGATTGTATCTCCATCCACTTGAAATACCTGAGAGCACAAAATGTTAAAATGCTGAAAAAATGTAATTCATAATTTGGCTGAGAAATAAAATAATGCATTTAATTAAATGTTAGAAACAGGTATTATCTAAATAGCTTCAGCTGCAGTTGAAAATAGAAAACCTTTCTCTTTTACTATTACGCCTGTCATGCCTAAAAAACTATGACAGCATATATTACGGTATGATGGAAGAAAGATTAAGTCTGATTAGGCATACTGTACAGGGAGGGCATACTGTACATCTGAGATTTTATTTCATAGTAGTCTTTTTTTCAAATTAGCAATACTTCATCAGAGAGCTGGGATTTTCTGGAATATCTATCCAGCACATTCCGGAGGGGAGGACATGTTTAGCATGTTCTACTATTTCCCTTCTTGTTACTGGAATTTAATAAATGTAACTCTGATCTTATCTTAAACAGTGATAGCAGGTGCGACTCTGTGGGATATTGCTGCCTTTTATTTAATTTCAAACGGTTCAGCAGTAGCTAATGCAAGCATATTTTTACCCTGGAGAGGCCAGAGTCTGGCATGTGCATGTGGTCATATTTACTAAGGACTCTATCCATTAGTTACTGGCAAACAAGTCAGGAGAAAATTGGTGCGAACTACGTAAAGAGAAAATGAGGGTTTCCATGACAGGAATTATGGCACCCAAATCCGATTTGTCAGACATATGCACATACACTAACTTTCTTTTTCTGTTTCTCTCTCTCTCTTTCACACACACACACACACACACACACACACACACACACACACACACACACACACACACACACACACACACACACACACACACACACACACACGAGGGTACTAACTGACAGGATTTGTCAAATACATATCCTTACGTTTCCAACAACTATAACATGGAGTGGCACTGCTGGCCTAACAGCTTTTTCACATACACACATGGTGTGTTCACTCATAATAGGTTTAATGTGTGTGAGCATCAGTGATTCATCTTATACTGAATCATCCACCCCCTCAAGACCACAAATATGACAGTCCCTCCGTGGTTTCAGTCCTCTCTCTCCCTCTTTCTCTCTCTCTCTCTCTCTCTCTCTCTCTCTCTCTCTCTCTCTCTGTCCCACTCTCCCTCTCTATCTCTCTCTCTCCTACTCTCTCTCTCTCTCACTCCCACTCTCTCTCTCCCTCTCTCTTTCTCTCCCACTCCCTCTCTCTCCCACTCTCTCTCTCTCTCACTCTCCCTCTCTCTCTCTCTCTCTCTTCCACTCTCTCTCCCACTCTTTCTCTCCCTCTCTATCTCTCTCTCTCCTACTCTCTCTCTCTCTCTCACTCTCTCTCTCCCACTCTCTCTCTCTCTCTCTCTCCCTCTCTCTCCCACTCTCTCTCTCTCTCTCACTCTTTCTCTCTCTCACTCTCTCTCTCCCACTCTCCTCTCTCTCTCTCTCCCACTCTTTCTCTCTCACTCTCTCTCTCCCACTCTCTCCTTCTCTCCCCCTGACTCTTTCTCCCCCTGTCTTGGTTGCATACTTACTGTATTCCCCTCTCTCCCAGCAACATGGACATTTACTGAAAGAGATGTTTAGCCAAATCATATTTGTGGCCAATTTTCTGTCAGGTAGCCTACTAAGAATGTTTTTCTGCAAGTGGAAAAATGGTAATTTTGCCATTTTCATAAAAATCAAGACAAGAATTTAAAAAAAAAAAAAGACAGCTGAAAGAAAGCAACTCATCTAAGAGACAGACGAAGAAGATGAAGTGAAAGCTCACCACCATCACAGACACTGACATACACTCAGCTCTTCTAGTGAGGGCAGCTCTGCAGGGACACCATGACGTTTGGTTGAGGGAACAAAAGCCACAGTTTCAGACTCACTTATCCTGGGGATAACAAATTCAACTCAGCCTGCATTCAGACCAATTCTGAAGGGGGACACACAGAAAAGACAAAGTTGTCTTTGTTGAAATCGTATCGAACTGCTCTGGTAAAGCAGTGGTTCTCCTTTTTATTTCAACATGGGGGGTAGGTGGGGGGTGGGTGAAACAGCAAAGAGCTCTATGAAAAAAAGCCAATGAGAGATTCTCTGACAGGCTCTCCTGAAGGACAATAAGAAAACGTATCTCATTCATTTCCCCAAGACGCCAGGGTAAATTCATCCACAGACGTCAGGTCTAGTTCAGCTGAAAGCCTTTTCAAAAGCCATTTGCCTTAATGATAAAAGTTAGTAAAAGTATCAACGTAAAAAATAAGAGTTTGTTTAGGCAACGGATTAATTTGACTTCTTCCACATGATGGAGAACACTAATTTAGAGAAAACCTTGAGATAACGTTATCCAGAGCCCAGCTATTAGCTGTGACTAATAGACCAGCCAAGGAAATACGTTACAATGCACCAACACGTTAAATCTGCTGTGTTGCTTACCTTCAGATAAGTAAAAAGTCTATGCACCTGACGGTCAAAGAGCAACTCTTAACCTACCTTGCGTTACTGACAGCTTCATTCAAGATGTTGCCGGCGTAGATAAATACAGTGTCAAAATAAAACGACCACGAGTATAAGTACTGAGATGTCACATGCGAAATGTAGCCTACGCGATAAACAAGACACATCATTTTAACAGCCTGTAGTGTGTCTCTAAACAACTTTAAAGCCTGAGTATACTAACTTTTGGGATGGTGTCATGAGAGGAAACAAATGCGTAAGTCTCGTGAGGTGCATGAGATGTCAGAGAGAGAAGGGAAAGACTTACCCTTGGACCAGTCGATTTCTGAGCGGAGATCCGCGGCGGATGGCTCATCAACACCAATGTAAGAGTATATGTAAGCAAAAGGATAATGTTTTTTGAAAACATGTTGTCTTCAGAATTAACACTCAACGGTGAATATAAGGCGTGGTCAGTTTGATCGCCTCTCCTCAAAAGTTGTTGCTTAATATTTCTGGTTCCAATATTTCGTAATGACAAAAGTCCCGTTGCACTCCAGTTTCTCCTTAATTACATATGAATTTTAATTAAGTATATTCACATAATGCCAAATGGAAGGCCGGACTTTTTTCAATTCACGGTGAACATAGTGTCAATTTTTCATCCACTATCGCGTTGTAGCCTACAGAACCCAAAGACAGCCACAGGTTGAATAGCTCGGCTTCCATTTGAACACATTTTAAAAGCCGTGGAGGTGGGTGAATTCAACGCGTCTGACAGCAGGAGTGGCCAATGGCAGGCTCACTAGGGGGAAAACGTCAAAACTGCTCTATTAAATATCTACGCCACCACACGTTATTGTGGCTGACTAATAGTAACTAGGGAGTGAATAGAAGCCCTTCTATCATTAACATATTTATACTTAACATTGCTGTATTACCTGATGAAAATTCAATCATTAAGCAATAGAACTGCTTAAAATGGCGACAAGCTAATTTGTAGAAAATCTAACAGTGATTTAATAACCTATTCATCAATCAGCATGAGGAAAGATTTATTTCTTTAGAGAACACATCTAACCATTGGCTTTGCATGTCATGGTGGTGCATGCTTTCATAAAGAATGAACAGGACTCAATATCTTCGTCTTAAGTAATAGCAGGTGATCATGTAGGGCCACCTAAACAGTTCAAGTTAACTATAACAACCCTGAAGAGGTCACATTGCGTATTCCTTACATTTTATATTTCCTCTCTCTTTGTGTCTCTCAACTCTCATTAAACAAATTATGACTTGTATTCTTAACTCTACATTCACTTTGAAGAAAGTGAAGAACTATGTACCAGTACAACTCTTATAACTGACACTGACCCAAAATTATGTTTACCCAAAATCCTCGTATTTAGTAAGTGCAGATTAATACACTATGCAATAGCATAGGTTTAATGTAATTAAACTACACCACAATGGCTTGTCTATCGACAGAGATGTCTATTTATGTGGAAAATGTGATGTTTTGATCACTCTCTTGCAGGCCCGCTGTGTGTCTTCCGCGGGCCCGGGGACAAGATGATCTCCAAGCCCCCTTACTCCCCAAGGGATTGACTGCTGAATGCCCACCCAACGCAAAGATAGCTGACTGTCGATTTGTGCACAGCAATGCACACACAGCGCATGTACCATTTACATACGACAAAACAGCTGTCCTCTCCAACCCCCCATTTAATCATAGATCTTTGTATGGGGCCCCCTGGCCTTGGGCTTGGGGTCATCTGTACCCTTTGACCCCCCACACCGGGCCTGCTCTCTTGTTCTCTTGTTTTAGGTCGTACTGTCTACATTAATCTCAACCTCTCACAGAATTTATTTTACACACTTTTAAACCATTGTATATGTCATCGGATCTCCTGCCGTTACTGAAAACTGCAAGTTTCAAATATGTCTTGCTCAGGGTACCAGTATTTAAAAACAAAGCTGAGAGATGTTGAACAATGTTTGAACATTGCTTTACCGTCCTCATGACCCCCCACCCCCTTGCTTGTGTCCCTTTGGATATTATTTAATTGTCGGCTATGACAGTTCAGCGGCTTTTTGAGTACCCCAGTGTGGAGGCTTCTAATTAGAGCTATTGAGTGCTTTGAATTGGCACAATTAGGGTCAGCATTAATGATTACTGTGTGTGGCTGTTTCAACAGTGGAGCTTTTTTTCTAAAAGGGGATGGGGGGGTTTAAGGAGGGGGGTGGTGAGGGTGGAGAGGGTCAAAGAGAAGGGGACAGAAAAGAGCACTTAACAGAAAGGAATGAACAAAAAGGATAAGATATATATATTCAGGAGGAGAAATCTTCATCTTAGTGTAGCATTTTAGTATATCCTCCTCTGAATGTTTTGGGTTAGCATGCATTAGATATGCAACAAAGTTCCAAATCCTAACTCACTGATGAGGGACTTCGAAACTGACACTGCATCTGCATGGGGTGGAAACCTCCACCAACACTTAACCCACTGCCAGCTGGTCCAGTTGTAGCACGGACTGTGCTGGGGAGGAGGCCACAAGGGCTATGGGTAGGGGGTGGAGGGTGGGCAGGAGAGTCTAATGGAATGTTAACGAGATCACTTAATGTCTTGCATCCATTTTCTCCCCCCGTCTCTCCAGCTACGGTCCTATCCCCACAACAAAGAGAAAGCGCTTTCTGGGGTGTGAAAACTGTTGTAGGCAAAACGTTGCCTACTCAGAGGGCTGCTGTCATTTGGCTGAGTTTGAAATGCCTGCTTGTCAAGGAAGGGAAAGCAAAATGGAATAGTTGAACAAACTGAAAAGGATTGTGCTGTCCAATTACCGAGGCGGCGTTCCACAGATCCTCAATAGACGTCCTCTGCCAGTTTATACCAAACACATCAGAAGGAAAATTAGCAGGTGTCTGTAGATAGAACCAGCCCGCTGAGGCCAGCAGGCAGCCTAGCCATTGGTGCCAAACCAGAGAAAAGCTGCAAGCACTCTGCACCACTAAATGATGACAAATCTGTCAATTAGGGAGGGTCTCCCTGTTCATGTCACTTTTGTAAATGGAGGACTTGACCTTGAGAAGTAGCATATTTATAAAATGATAATCAAGAAAACTGTAAAAGAGTTTGAAAAGTGTATTATTTTGTCATATACTGGTACGTACAGACTTAGTTCTAATATTCTGTAGAGTCTTTATTCTTAATAGTAATATGCTGTATTTTTGTAATACATTGTGAGGAGGTTTTATGGCGTGTATGTTTTTTAGCATATAACTTTGAACACCTTCAAAAATAAATGATCACAATTCAGAATGAATTATGTCAACAATGTCAATCCTTGCCCCTCTGGCCAGCCATGCTAGACCTGTTGGGAAAAGAGCACACCAGTGCAAGGAAGAGGTGGAGAGAAGGAGGGAAAGATGGACAGAAAAAGGACTTCAAACGGAAAAATGTGAGGTCAGATGGAAAGCCCTCTGCCTTTAAAGTCCCTCATCTGGATTTCATTTGATAAATTCCACATCTTTTACATGTACTGGCTGCAATTTTCACTAGCTCCTGAATCTGGGGAGCCACACAACATCATGGTTGGCCAAATTATCTGGCCTGCAGTAACAGAGGTTGAGCTTCTTTGTGTCTCTAACATGCATATACTCACAAACACACAGACGTCTTTGTGTGTGTGTGTACGTTTGTAAAATCAAGAAAAATAGACAGGGAGTGTCTGGATAAGAGAAGTCTCCAGAAACAGGGCATTTCAGACAGAGGTACATCAGCTGTTCAGGCAGGGATCTCTTGATATCTCTCTCTCCCTTCTCCCTTCCCCCATTCTCTTTTCTCTATCTCTCTCTACATATCTATAAGTACTCACATGCACATACACTGAGAAAAAAAAAAACAGGCACACACAGGTGGCAGCCACACAGTCATACAAACACACTAAATTGCCTAGCTATAGCACCTCTCCTACAAAGTAAGTATGCTTGGACGTGAGAGTGACAGAAAAGGAAAGAGACAGAGAGAACGGGAGGACGGGGGTGTGAAAAGGGCCATTGAGACAGGCCTGGGGTGTCCCGCACCTGCGCTGCCTATTCACCCTACTGTTTACACACTGTCATCCACAATTAATGCTCTTCCCAGAGGCTGGGTTGCCTGTCCTCTTCAGGGCCCTGGGACCCGTCCCGAAGCCCTTATGGATGCCTAATTGAGCATACTTACCCTCCTGATTGAATTAACAGCTTGCTCCCTGAGACCTTTCCCCCCTGCTATGAGGGAGGTGGGATGCCTCCACAGTCAGTGTTGGACTAGAGTGCCATCACACATGGAGAACTGAGAGAGGGATTAAGGGTCAGGGGAGCAGAGTTGTTGAAACTGTCAAGAAAATGTGTCCCATTTTTGTTGGCAAAACCAATGCTGGAAATGTGAAGTGGGGGCAATGAGAGATCCTCGTCTCTTGCTGCACTGGCCTTCCTGGAAATCACTGAGTCCTAAATTTCGTAAATCTGGCAGCTTTTTTAGAAATAAATGGTCGGTTTTACATGGAGCAAGTAAAGAACAATAGAGGTAGAGAACATTGTCCCCTAGATACAACTACAGATCCAGGATGACGCCTCCACAGTCTCCATCTGCAAGTGTTTCTGTCCAAAGAAAGGGTGTATGGCAGCGCAGATACGGAAAAGTTGTAGGAGGAATAATGGGAATGTTTATGGAAAATTCAATCATATTTTTGAAAGGCCAAATCCTTGGACTCGCAACTGTGTAAATCAGTTATTTTGTTTTTAATCTGAGAGAATGTATTAAAAATGGTATATTGACCAACAAGTGTTTTGACAGTATGAGTCACTATCTTTAGGATAGACATACCTTTTGAAGTCCACATTTCCATCCTACAGTAGGTCACATCCAATCTTGAGCAGTGCTTGTTTGATCTCTTTGACAGAGGACCAATCACTTGAATGAAAAGGACATTTTGCAAGTGCAAATGTTGTCCATAGTCAAGCTGTTGGTTTTGAGACAACACCATGCCGCTCACCTCTCTATGACCCCATAGTCCAGCTTTGGGGAAACATACCCATGCATCAATGAACTGTGCAGTTAGCCATCCCATGCCCCCGTTTTTTTGTTTTTTTACAAGCAAGCCAGCACGTTCCCTGTTGTCACTTTTTACCCATTGCTCTGTTGATATGGTCCATGGGTGGGGCCAATTAAACTCGGACTGTTCCTCGGGCAGGTCAAGAGTTTAGTGGGTCATCCCTGCAAATTCTTGTGAAATTGAGTTATCTAATCCTGTACTCTAGCCCTCTCTTCCTGTTCATGATCTTTTGGGGTGCCACTCTAGGTGGCATCCCATTTAGCAGACTGTCATGTGCAGTTCTGAAGGTCTCTTTCAAGATGAGCAATGAGCTGAGCTGGCTCTATATACAGACAATAATGATCAGTTTAGTGGGATACAAGTCTTCAAAAACAGTTACCAAAGAAACCATGACTATAATTCAGACAGTACTCTATAGATGATACAGTTCAAAATGTAAATAAGAAACAAAAAAGCAAATTGGATTCTCTTTTTTGTGTCTTAAAATCAGCTACTGCTGGGTTATGTTTCACATGGGTGAAAAATATATTTGAAATTACTGTAAATAATTGGCTCTGAGATATTCCCTGGACAGTCGGCTTATGTCCTGTACTGTAGAAAAAATGTCAAATCTCAAGGGTATCCCAAGTGGAGAAAGTTCTCTTTTGTATAAACAGTTAACCTTGTGTTCTGGAAAAAATGTTCTGTTTAAAAAAATATTTACACTTTTTCATCATTGGTGGAATCATTTTATAAGTGCCTATTGTAAAGATAGAAATGTCCTCATTTCCCCCTGACTGCCTTGGTTTGAGGGAATCTCTGAGGAAGAACTGTGAGCTCATACTAGTTGTGCAAGGGAAAAAATGAGATTGGAGTTCAGATTATAATAAACGATGATGCTGAAGGAACAATACATCCTTACATTTGTATAAAATGAAACTTTGCAAATGCAGCAATATGCCGTTAATTATGATAATTGCAGTATGCATTTTGTTTTGCACTATTATGATCAATTTGTATTAGTCTGGGTGTAGGGAAAGAAAATATATAGACTCAAGGCACAAGGCCAAAGAAACACAAGTAACTCTCTCAAGACAAAGCCAAGCACATCAGGCATCAGACATCATCCAAGACGACTGCTTAGTCTTATCAAGTGGGCTTATATTATGAGGCTATTAGGTGTACATGAAAAAAGTTAATTGAAACCTTTGCAGGTAAAAACAGTGTGCATGTAGCACAACCTAGTGGATTCTTTGATTCATTACCACTGCAGTTCAGGAAAAAAAAAAATCACCGTGAAACTTCTTTACTTCACCGCCTCAACTCACAGTCATTGGGGCTACAACTGCCGTATTGTTATTACTACACATGTTTTAAAAGCTATTTGTTCATTTGTTTGCTGTTTCTTAATGGTCGTCACAGCAGACGGAGGGTCATGTTTCTATGGTTCCACATAGGCTGTCGTGGGACCGATTCTGTGGGGCAGTTTTGTCAAAACTGACAGTAGCCTCGCCTAACCAATGAATAATTTGCTTGTTAAAAAATGTTAACAGATATTTTTTGTCATAACTAATTTAACGAACGAGTTTTGAGGGGGTAACGTACATTCCAAACAGCTTTTCAATTGCCTATTTAAAACTGAACTGTCTACCACTTACTGCTCTCATATGACATAGGCTATGGTAATGGAATATTTCTCTTTACAATGTGACGTTTTGTATGTGCAGATGGTTCCAGAGAGCAGATAATAGAGATACAATTTATTTCGTAGGCTACATGTGAAAGGCCACGGACAAAGACAAAAGTCAAAGATATTTTTAGCATAGCATACTGTACTGTCACATAGAGGCGGGGCTTGGATGCTTGAGAATCAGGGATGCGAGCACCCAATAGCAGGTGGAGACTGTGGAGACAGCATTCGCCGTGATGAAGGAGAATGAAATGAAGGACCGCAGTGACAGCGATTAGGCCGCATGAAGTAGCCTATCGAGCCAGCAGTTTATACCACAGGCTATTTTGACAAACCACAAGGGAAGTGGACCGTCTGTGCCGCGTCGCTTTGGGCAATTAACGTTATGCCCGATTTCTACGAATTGTCGACAGAAGCTTTACCTCTGTAACCTGATATTATGCAGGGTGCAGAAGGCACTATACATACTGACTTCGAACAAAGCATCGATTCTGAAAATAATCGGCGATCCATAAGGTCAGTTGGCTATTTATCGTTTAGACAGAGCCATTTAAAGGTTGTTTTCGGTCTTATTTATAATACAAGTAGCCTACACTTGGAGGCTGCTATGAGTGCTTTCTTGTAGGTTATATAGATGAGCAGAATGTGGGATCAGCTGTCCCGTCAAGGGCCTAATATGTATTCGTTTTTTGTAAATATGTCGAGTACATATGAATGATGTAAGCATCAGGAAAATAAGAGTGGCGATTCTAGGCTATGTAGCCTCGTGTAAGATTGCTGATAAGGCTCCGGGTTCATCAAATGTCCGTAAGCTACAGAGAAAAATCACTGAAATGATTGAACTGGTCCAGCGAAAACCGTAAACAAGGTAGGTTGGATGGTAGTGGCATAGACTACAGGTGCTAGTTGTGGGTTGCCTCGGAAGGATGTGTGATAGGGATTGACACTGATGTAAACTTGAATGAAATAAATGGCAAAAATAGAAAATCTCCATCATAATAACTGACCGTAAATAATAATTTCCTTTTGGTTGCTTTTCCAGCTCTGATTTATGCAATTGCCCAGAGGGAAGAAAGGACATGTATAACCAGAAAGCGTAAAATATGCATGTATGCTCAAGATGTGCAGCATTCGCCCCCATAGATTTTATCATTAGTACACTCTGGACCGGACAGTATAATCTCATAGATTTACACTCAGCATATCAGTCTGCTTTTTTCCTCATCCACGTATCCCAGTGCATCATGTACCCATTTGTATTAATCCCTTTCGTGTTGCCTTTTCACTCTGTTATTTTCACTCAGATAACCATGGTCGATCCTCTGGAACCAGAAGATCCTTGTAAGACCAGTGACCCTTACGTTGCGATCCCATCAGCAGAGGCTGATGTTCCTAGAATTCCAGAAGAGAATGGCACTGTGGTCACAGGAGCAACCGAGAATGACTCAGTCCCAGCCACTCCACCCCTGTCTGAGCCCTGAATCTGCTCCAAATGAGAACCAGCAGCCGAACTCAGAGCAGCCGAACTCAGAGCAGCCAAACTCAGAGCAGCCGAACTCAGAGCAGCCGAACTCAGAGCAGCCGAAAAAGCTACACCTGGATCTTTATAACTTTGACACACCAGTAGCAGAAGGGAGTCGCTATGTGCTGACAAGTCCACGCTCATTGGAGGCATGTGCACGGTGTGGGGTCAAACCCGTGGAGCTCCTGTCCCGGCCTCTGTCTGATTTTGCCCGTGAGGCACCAGGACGTTCGATGCGCGTGGCCACAGGGATGTTTGAGGTATATGAGAGGGACCGGCATGGAAAACTAAGGCACTGCAGGGAGGAACGAGAGCGAATCATCAAGGAGGAGAAGAGACGCATCTTGCAGGCTGCACTAAACAGCAACAGCACAGAAGTGCAAAATCCTGAGAGTCCTGTCAACGGCACTCAGTCAGCTAAAGCCAACTCTCTAAGCTCCAGTACAACCCCCAAAAATTCCCTTTCAAATTCTGGAATGTCATCCATGAACACCCCAATAAGTTCAGGACTGACATCCAAAAGGCCTCTGTCAGGCTCAGGTCAGTTGGATAAAACAATCCCCTCCAGTTCAAGCTCCTCCAGTAAGTCTTTTACAACATGCTCAGATCAGTCCACAAAACTCAGTCCAAAGATTTCTATGCCTGCCTCCAAAGGCACAAACCCTGCTAAGCCAAATAAGCCCACCTCTAGAACTGAACCCTCTGTAAAAGCAAGTGCTGTGTCTCAGACATCCATGTCATCATCAGGTGGAAAATCACAACAGTCGTCTACAGGTCTGGGTTCAAAAAAGACCCCTGGTAGCACATCAAAGTCTTCAAACACTTTTCCCAGGTCAACTCACAAGCCTAGCTCCTTTCCGAGAACATCCTCTCTGGCAGCAGTTGTCTCAAAGTCTGCAGCACAAAGCCCAGCTGCTAATGGCACAGGTGGTCGCTTCACCCAGCACAATGGGCACATCTTATCTCAATCAAAAGGCCCTGGTAGAAGCCATTCCCTGGAATCCTTGCAAAGGAGACGAGAGGCAGGATGCACCTCTGCGACTCCCACCACTACCACCATAACCACATGTGGTTCCTCAGAGTCGGGAGCATCATCCTCCTACAGCTGGGACAACCCACGGGATCATTGTGGTAAAGCCTGTAGCCCCAGAGCCCGCACCCTGGCCACCTTCAATTCCTTGATGGGTCGGAGCCTGAGCCTCGGTGACCTGAGCCACTCGCTCCAGACCACACAGAAGGTGGAGCGAATCGTTAGGGAGGTGAGGCGCAAGGGGTTGAAAGCTGTACCTGAACGAGATCGCAAGATCGCCGCGCTGATGCTCGCCAGGTACCAAGAAGAAGATATCATGAGTCAGACACGTTACGTGGCTCACCTGCAGTGGGACAGCGAGCGGCGCCTGGACGAGCTGAGGCGAGAGCGCGAGGAGAGGGAGAAACAGCGGGCGATGCAGCAGTGCCAACGGGCATGGCAGTCTCAGGTGTCGACCCGCCAGCGACGTCTCAGCCAACAGGAGCGCGATTCGTCCGCTGCCAAGCTCCGGCTGGTGGAGGAGAGCGAGGAGCGCTGGCGGGAGCAGGCGGAACATCAGGAGCGCAACAAGCTACAGCGGCTGCAGCAGGCAGCGCGTGAGGAGAAGCAGAAGAAGGCCCTGCAGGAGCAGAACCTGCGTGCTCTCGTGGATGAGCGAGGAGCCATTTTGGAGCAGGAGAAGCTGCTGCTGAGAGAGAAGCTGACCATCGCTGAACTGAAGAGGCAAGAGCGTGAGCACCAGGCGCAGGAAGAGCGCCTGGGTCTGAACCGTGCCGAGCGGAGACGTCACGCCGCGCTGATCCAGGAGATCGCCCGACGAGAGGAAGAGGAACGCGACGAGGCCCGCAGGCAAGCCGAGGAGAAGCTGACCCGTTCTCTGGAAAACTACGAGCAGATGGTCGAGCGACGGGAGAGAGAGCTGAAGGAAAAGGCCAAGCGCGAGGAGCAGCAGAGTCAGAAAGCTCGAAAGGCTGCCGAGCAGAGGGAGCGGCAGCAGAAGCAGCAGCTTGAGGCGAGAGTGCGGGAGACGGAGAAGAGGGCGCAGCAAGCGGCCCTGGTAGCTGAGGAGCGGGTAAAAGAGAAGGCTCAGCGGGCCGGCCAGAGCAGACAAGAGAAGGAGAAGCTCCAGAGACTGAACCGGCAGCGTGTGGAGGAGGAGGAGAGGCTGAGACGCCTGGAACTCCTTCAGTCCATCGAGAGGAAGCTGGAGAAGAGTGAGCAGATCTTTAAGGAGAAGCGGGCTATCCTGGAAAGCGCCCGATCTGTGGCACGAGCCTCTTTTCATGTACGGGACAAGGTGCGGGAGGAGACCAATATGCGCACATTTGATAAAATGGCCCTGGAGGCCCAATTCCAAGCCAGTCTGGATGAGAAGTGTGAGAAGTGAAAACCCCTCTACCCTGCAAACAGGGTCTTTCTACTGCTCTGTTGCTGGAAGTGGTCTTACTGTAGCTCAAGCCTTCATGCAAGCCTCATCATTGCAAAACCTTTGCTGGACATGGTCCTAAAAGGTCACAATTCATGTATTTATTTTCCACCAATGGGCTATCTTCATCTTGTAATAAAGCAATGTATTCCCTTACTTTTGTTGGTTTTGACTGGTTGCTGATCGGACAATCATCAGTTCATCATTGGATTTGTTTTGGACAAGGACTGAGTTTTTTTAAAGCTTGGCATAAAGCCATTGCTGGACTTGGAGACGTGCTGAAAATAAAAAGTGGACTGTTGACTTGGAAACCAGACACCATGACGACCGAAATGGCTTTTGACGAAGAAAAAAGCTTCTGTTCCTGTGGCAGTAATTGCAGAAAGGGGAGTGTCTTAAAGTTAAAAAAAAAAACAAGGGTTCGGACTGAGACCCTATGTAACAGTGATGTTCTAAACTGCTGACAAGGCAGCCTTTGAGAGTGACATCGTAAGTGTTCTCAGCACAATGGAGCTGCTGAGATAGCATTACTCGTCTGGTTCAGAGTCAAGGATGTCTCAATACAGCACATCACAGTCAGCCTCCTGCCTCAGCTAGGTATGTACAAATAATGATCATGTTATGCCTCTCCTTACCCATGTTTATTTTCTGAGAGCAGAGATGCGTGTATATACACATGTGAGTTATGTATGTATAATGTGAAAGCTTTTGGCTGCAACTATAAAACAAGAGTACTGTATTTACAAGAGTGTAAGTACATCAAAAAGATGAACAGCTGATACTGTCTATCAGCACAACCCCCCGCCTCACCCGTACATAAACCCTCAGCATTCTCACTGTGGTAGCCAACTGGAGTTTAGAGAGAGAGAGAGGATGCAAATCCGCAAATCTCCAGATTAAATGGAAAAAGGGAAGGAAAAAAACAGTCTGTGGGTGTGTGTGTGTGTGTGTGTGTGTGGTAGGGTTGTGCTTTCTCATGTCAGAGTTGCCATGGAAATAAGCGACAAGGATGGTGGCTGACTATGAGCCAGGGAACATGGAGGGTGCCAGGGAGGGTTGCACAGTGGGGGGGCGGTGGTGGTGGAGGGGGGAGGTGGGTGATTGTTTCTGTGGACCCATACACTAATAGTAGTGGTGGGGTTATTTATCCAGAAGAAACTGCCGTCTCATCCTGTCTGCCTGCTGAGGCTCAGTGGGGGAATAGCCTAGATTGATTCCCGATGAGGGAGACATGGTAGTACTATCTGCACATTCCTGGACATTACACCACGACCCAGAGTTGGTTTAGCATGCACACTGCAAACTCATGCATCCATCTGTGCTCAGGTTTTTCATGGTCAGTGATTAGGCCAGAACACAAACACACACAGTTGGAATAAAAATATCCAACAGACTAAACACACATTTGAGCCCAGCCGCATTATTTTTGCTTAAGCCCAGTAATGCTGGCGGCTGATTGTGAGTCAGGATTATTACACAACCCTTTCTCTTGTCCTTGAAGGAGAGACAGGACAGGACAGGACAGGTTAGTGTTTATGCACAATGCATCATTTAATTTTAAACATATTGTCCCAAAAGGGCTGTTTTCATGTAAAAACTGTTTATTGTGTGTAATTGAAGATAGAGAGATGGCAAAGATTAGCACTAGGTTGCAACAGAACACAAGATATTCAGGCAATTTAAAGGAAATTATCTGAATGGATGCTTTGCATTTTCATATATTGATGACTGCAATTGACAAATTTTACATTAACTGTGGGTTCCTCATGACCCCTCCCCTCTCTCTCTCTCTCTCTCTCTCTCTCTCTCTCTCTCTCAGATACAGGAGAACAGGTGGCACAGGTGACCATCCACTGATTCAAGAAAGTCCTCCCTAATTCATATTCACACTGATCGACACTCTTGTTTTTCGGTAACCAAGTATAGAGTGGATTAGACCACAGCTTTAATAACACTTAGACAAAAAGGTAATCAGTACAATAACGATAGTATTCATCACACCACCAGACCTTCTGGTTAAAGAATCTTTAACACTAACAAGTACCTTGAGGTATAATATCTTCAACAGGAGAATACTGTAAAATCCATAATGATTAAGCCATTAACCTGACCATCTACAGGCCCCTTAGCAACACATTAGAGAACAGGGAAAGTATTCGCAACCAACAATATGCAGGGTAAGCTGCCATTTCAATCAGCACTGACAATTAAATACAGTTTTTTAGAACATGCTGAACAGTGTATTAATATACAATACAAAGCGGAACAAAATAAACAGACCTGTCTTTAATGGGTAATGTTGTGTCTGGTGTCTGTAAGGAGAAATCACTCAAAACAATTCAATCATGGGCCACCAAATGGGATTTTTGTTATTAAGCTAGATATTTGTGTACACCTTTGATGTCTCCATGACTTCAATCCACATTCTGAATCAAGCGGGTTTCTAGAAAAATAAATGAAGAAAATTATTTCAGGGTCGGTTATTTGACAGTCGGTTATCGTTTTGAGCATTGGGGTCCTTCGAAAATAATATGTTTTTAGTTTTGAAAGGTAAGACATTAAAGAGGACCTATTATGCTTTCCCGGTTTTCCCCTTTCCTTTAGTATGTCTTTAGCGTTCGGGGCATGTAAATGCTCAGCAAAGTTACAAAGCCCAAAGTACACACCAGAGGGAGTAACTCTCCCACAGAAACCACTTTGCTTAGCAGCCTCAAACGCTTAGTTGGAATTCCAGCCCTTTTTCTTTGTAACAAGATGACTCAATCTCGTAAAACAATCCTTACTGCCCGCCTAGTATTTCAGACAGAGGGTGAATAGAGATGTACAATATGAGAGAAATAATGTGTTTTTGGAACATTGAAGCATTACATGTAAATCTATTTTAGAAGACCCCAGAATTAACATGATAAGTCCTCTTTAAATGCTTTAAATGCCAAAATGATTAATATCTTTGCTAGTCCTTGTGGAATTCTTGTGGAATATTATATCACTAATATGCATAATCCAAATCCATAGTTTGTACTAGCCTATTGCAATCAGTGGCTTTTGCAGTAACATATACTCAATGTATTCCCAAACTCTAATTGAATCTGATGGGGGAACTCTAACCATACCAGTCATCACCAGATTCAAGTACCATCTTAGACAAGCCACTGTTTATCTGCCCGCCTCTGTCCCTCTCTGCCTCCCCCCTAAAAGTGTTCCGATTCACGAGAATCTTGGCGAGCAATGATCTGGTAGACCTTCTGTCTGAAGCTGCTGTCAGAGGTGAGGCGACGCGCCGTCTCTCTCAGTTCCTCCAGGCTGGGGCTCTGGTCAGATGAATGGACAAATGACTGGGAGTGCTTCACTATAGGAAAGAAAGACAGGGAAATGTGTCAATATTTTTTCACTGGATTTACAAACGACTCTAGGAGAATACATTTATCCAATTTTATGTAGCAGGTTTCCTGAAAATGGTCTACTCTACAAAGATGCACTTGGAGATTTTTACACTGAATGTTTAATCCCAGAACACCTTATCCCTGAAATTGCAGCTTTTAGTGGAATGGTTTTACCACAATCTCATGCAATCAATTTAATTTGTAATGCAATGGTGGTGGTCTTAAAATGTTGTCCATGACTGTACAAGCTAAAACAGTGTATATGAAACAGCTATGATAAATATGGCTGTACTACTTGCCATCTGACGAGCCTGTAGAGCACAGCTGTACATTTGACACACATTATGTTACGGCCATTGCCAGAATGGTTAAGGAGTGTAAAGATTAATGTCTGTGCAAAGCAGTCACCCATAAAGAGTCAGACCTTTATAATGCACATATTTATGTTTGTTAACATGTTTGGATGCATGAATGCATCTGGATATCCCTGTGGGTGTGTTTTCATGTCATTACAGTTTGTGAGGTTGTTTGTGTGTATATTGAGCCTGTGCATGTGTGAGTGTGTGTGTGTGTGTGTGTGTGTGTGTGTGTGTGTGTGTGTGTGTATGTGTGTGTGTGTGTCAGATGAATCAGATGTTGACTCACGCCAGTGCTGTCTGGAGGCTCTCCTCTGAACACGGCAGCTCTTGATGCGACGAGCCGCAGCTCTATGTAGATACACAGCATTCTTCATGATAGCCGGCAGTTTGGCCTCAATTTCTGCTGCACAGATGCACTCCTCAAAAAACTCTGAAAGTAAACAACAAACACATTTTATTAACAGTAGAAGTAGATAGTAGTGTGGTGTAAAAGTGTACAGTACATTTTAATCAATCATCAAATTGGATTTCAAATTCATCTATCACGTCATCCATACGTAGTCATAATCTATAAGATTATTCATGAACAAACTATTGATGCTCTTTACTCTCACATAGAACTGGAGCTTCCGGCACATTCTTTGCATTTCCCTCCATAGCTCAATATGGCCACAGCAGCACATTAGCTTCTTAAAATAGCCCAGCATCTACTATGTAATCACCAATGCCTCAGGGACACTCAACATCATCCATAACCCTGTATTAGAAACAAGAGCAGTGGGGATGCCTTTGTTGGGTGTGTGTGTGTGTGTAAGAGGCTGCATGTGTGTTGTGCGTATGTGTGTTTGAGCATGCATGAAAGAGTGCATTAGAGCGTGCCAGTTCCTGGAAGAGTTCACTCACTCTTCAGATGGCCGACGTCTCCACGCATCCTCTCGTTGCGTTCGCACGCCGGCTCTAGGGTGGTGAGGCCCTGCTCCAGCCTCTGCAAAGCCTCTTCGGCCAGCTTCAGTCTGCGCTCCAGCTCCATACGAGTCTCCATCTCCACCTGAGCCCCCACACAACAAATTAAGGTGAACAGAGGGAGGGAGTAGTGAGGGAGGTGTAGCACTGCACAGCTCTTCTACTGATTCCAGCGACTTCATTATGGTCAATTGAGAGGGTGGCAGAAGGGATGGTTAAAGAGCTCATGGATCTTCTTTATGTAATTGGATTCCTTGCCATTAGTTGGACCTGTAAAAACTGCTGAAGGCAATAGAATACCCCATTAATAGGAATGTTGAACTTAGATGAACTATACTAACCACAAGAAAATGAACCTACAAAGCAAAATGCCTCACACCTGCCACACCACAGTCTAAATCGAACGTCCAGCAGGCTAAAGGAGTTTGATATTTGTCATTGTTATTGTTGCTCAATATTTGTTTAAAATGTTAGGGTTGTTTCACAGCACAGTGGAGTGTTTCACCTTGAGCTCGGCCTCTGTCTGCTGCTTGTCTGCAGTGAGCTGCACCAAAGACTGCTGCAGTGTCCGTGCCTGAGACGAGTAGAACTCTCGCTCCTCCTGCAGCACAGATGCCTGCTGCTCATTCTCCTTTAGCCTGCAGGGGGCAGCAAATATCAGTAATGCACACGAACAGCATATACAGACAGAACAAGCTTGTCACCTATTTTATAAAGTGGCTGAATTCACGGGGTTCCTCAGTTTGTTCAATATCATTCAACCACAGAGCAGAATGAATGTAAAATATAGGCTGTTTTCTGTTTAACAGACCTGCGTGATTACACTCTTAAAGCAAGACAATATCAACAAAATGGGAATTTCTGTGGAAGACTAGCAACAGATTTTGAAAAAAAAATGTAATTAAGGAAAAACTGAACTGTTACATTAAAGTTATCAACAATAAATACATTACTGTTTATACTGCAGTGTTGTTTCACCAAGAGCATTGGTTTGTTCATTGTCTGAGGTTTAACTGATGTTATAGGGGCCTCGCCGAAGAGTTTATTTGATAATCTGCCTTGTGATATGGCTTGGCCCTGCTCCCTCCCAGAGGTCATTCACATAACCCCATCAATTCAACCAGTACTTCTCAATGTTTGCTGGTGTCTAGTCGATGAGCAGGCAAGCTTTTAAATCAATGTCCATTTCCACTTTAGTACTCCCCATTGCTAAACTCCATTAGCACTAACTCAGCCCCAGGACAGACTCCATGCCTGCATGCCAACAAAACATCAACTGACTCTCATAGATCTATAGATATCACCATAGGATTTGTGTTCATGACACAATTTAATACGCACAATCTTTTAATACGCAAATGCATTTTTCAGCACAAAAAAAAAGCATGCAGGTACTAAGCACAAAGTGCAACAAACACTTCTAGGCATGATCCTATCTGACTACAGTCTTAAGAACATTGCTCAGTAACTTATGACAGATGAGGTTAGAATATGTGTAAGTCCTCAGTGTCAGTAGTCACCTGGCCTCTGCTAGCTCCTTCTCTTTCTGCAGGATCTTCATCTGTTCCTCTATCAGACAGAGGTTTGCCTGGAGCTGACTCGTGTTTTCTCGGAGCTCTTCCGAGTCCTCCCCCGGCTCCGGTGAGGTGCCCTTGGCCTCATCTTCTGGGCCCCCTCCTTTGTCCTCCTCATGCTCTTGCTTATGGAGGAGCTCCAGAGTGCGTTGCTTCTCATGAGACAGCTCCTGAGGGCACAAGGTCATTTCACAGAAGTTAATGCTCCTTGTCATAACCACCACAGTAAACTGGTTAGGTTGGACTTGTATTGCCCACACCACAAACTAGCAAATACAAATGCATTGGGCTACAGCCCAATAGACTCAGTATTTTGATGTTTAGAGAAAAACAAATAATTGGATTAGCCAAAATGTTCTTCAATTATCAGATTGTTGTGTTTGGCAACAACAATTAGAGAGTTAGTATTAGTAAACACCTAGATTCTCTGGCTCTGAAATCCAAAGGCCAAGTCCAAAATCTTGATGTTCTAATAGACTCAGATCTGACCTTCACCAGCCATGTCAAGGCAGTCACCAAAACAGCCTTCTATCATCTTACAAATATTGCCAGAATCAAGGTTTTGGTGTCCATAGTGAAGCACATACATGCTTTTATCCCCAGTAGGGTAGACTACTGTAATCGTGTCTTTAACTTGACTTCCCAAAAAGACCATTAAAAAGCAGCAGCTCATTCTAAATGTTTTACCCAGGACACAGAGCACATGGTATTTACACTGGCTCCAGGTTAGTTACAGAATCGATTTTAAAGCGCTGCTACTAGTCTATACATCTCTGAATGGTTTAGACCCAGAATACATCTCTGATATGTTTAAAGAATATAAACCGAGTAGGGCTCTTAGATCCATGGACTCAGGTCAGCTAGTAGAGCCCAGAGTCCAAACTAAACATGATGAAGCAGCATTGAGATGTTACGCTGCATGCAAACTGAAACAAACTGCCAGAAGATCTTAAGTGTGCCCCAAATGAAGGAATGGAGACCTCTAGTCTCTAGAAGTGACATCATGGGCTCACGGCTAAACTCTATTGGCGGGCCTATTTTTAGGCTCTAAGCTCTATTTTGTCTGGCTTCGTCAGGCTCTTAGTTTTTTATCTATGGTTCTCTCTCCGGTGTTCCGTATGTCGGTTGCTTCTTCCACCGTTTTTATTCTACTTTATGTACTTTGCACTTTCTTTTATTTCCTTTTTTACAGTTTTATCTTTCTTTTTTTCGTGTCAGTTGTTTATAAGTGACAGTTGTTGGCAGTGTTGTGTTAACCTGTTTCCACAGACACAGTATGCTCTTCTCCCCCTGTTAATCTGTACCTCAAGTGATTGCTGCAGGAGTGTGGTCAAGCTATTTAGCTCTTTCTTCTCATTCTCCACTCCCTTCAGTGACTTAGCTGTGCCATCCAAATCCCTGCCAACACAGGGCAAAACAAGATGTTAGCATCAAGCAAAAGAAAAAAGGTGTGGGCTTGCAGTTAATTACAGGCCTTACAGTGGAAATCAGAAAGATAAGAACTGGCATAACCCCATGATGTATCACCAAATATCGCTCACCATAGTATTATTAGGGAACACCTGAGTTATGATGAGTTATGATGCTTTTATTTTGGTGATACAAGGGGCAAAAAAATCTCCCAGAAAACTGTTTTCATTCACAGATTTGAATAAAGTGTAGTAAAAGTAGTAAAGAAGTCATTATGTCATACATAATAAATAATAATAATTTGCCTCAGTCTGACCCGAAAACACCTTACAAATCTTTGTTGCATAATGATGTCTATCTAATTGTAAATAAAGTTAACTTTATAAAATCTTACAATTTGATCTGATCCTGCTCTGTTCTCAATTCAAGCACAACCTCCTCGAACCTCTGCTTCTCCTCCTCCAGAACCTGGTTTACTCGCTCAAGCTCCTGTGGCAAACAGAAAAAAACATACATGCACACATTACTGTCTTAAATCCTCATATATAAAAAACATTCATCAGAATAAGTTACAAAATAAAACTAGTTACAAAATAACACACACATGCATGCAAGCATGAATATAATAGACATGAGAGATATAACAGAAATGGACAAATGTATGTGTGTTTATATGTATTTACATTTAGGCATTTGAGATGTCCTCTAATCCAGAGGGACTAAGAGCACACTAATGCATGTTTTCTTTATCTCTGTTTTCTGTGAGCCGATTGACAGACCTAAGCATTGCTATCAACATGCTGTCAAGTGTCGACTCACCTCCTTCTGTTCCCTTTGCAGACTAAGTTCTTCTGTCTCCTCCATTAGTTTATCTGAGTGAAACATCCAACATTTTAAAAACGTTACTCACAACTACTCCTTCCCCCCCCCACAATAAACCTGTAAGAACACAGCACACACTTCCAATGTCTCGGTTCACTTCATCTTTCTCTGATCCAGCATGACCCCCCTCTTACCCAGATACTCTTGCTTCTCTTTTGCCAGCTGGAGCCCTTGAGCCTCCAGACTCTCAATCATGGCTTCACCCAGCTGGGCATTCTTCCAGGTGCTGTGGGAAAAGACAGTTAAAAATGGGTGAAATACTAGAACCAAGGACAAACTGTCTGAAACTGCCCACTCAAAAGCAACACACAACGGGACAAAACAGAAGCCTTCACTGAAGAATAAAGAAGTCAGTCTGAAGAGTATGCCATTGTGTATGACTGGTACTGTATGAATTTGAACGCCAGTGGTGTCTGTGATTCAATTAATAATGCTGTAATGGTCAGGTTTAGCATAGAGAACTTTTAAAAATAGGATCCATATTTTGAAGACACATTAATCAAAGACAGGCAATGCTATCTAAATGTCTTTGTTGTGAAATGGTATTTTAGTAAGCTATTAGATAGATCTTTTGAGGATGCCAGTATGTGCATATGATAACATGGCTTGTGGTATTTCTGTAAGTGTGTAAGTGGTGCTTTTAGATGCGAAAGGGTTGCCGTGGTACCACTTACACTTTGCCAGACTCCTGCAGCATCTCCATCCACTGGTTCTGCTCTGCCTCAGACTCAGCTGCCAGAACTATATTACCCTGTGGAAACAACAGAACTATGTTACCCTGTGGAAACAACAGAACTCTGTTACCCTGTGGAACCAACATAACTATGTTACCCTGTGGAACCAACAGAACTATGTTACCCTCTGGAACCAACAGAACTATATTACCCTACCATCATTCTGTGCCAAACGATATGAAAAGTGGACAAAAAGGCTCTGAGTAAGACCCTATTGACAGCAAAAACAAACAACTTACTGTGAAATCCTCGTGGTTGATCATCAATGCAAAAGGCATTCCCTGGTCTTCCCTTGGGGTTACTACACATCCTCCTAGTGGAATAACTCCCTTGGTCGAAGAGCAAGAGCGAGAGAGAGCGAGAGTGAGAGAAATAGATAGGAGTCAGGGCAGGATGAATGGACTCATTAATTACTAGGATAGCAACGATGACCTCCTGAGTGCATTTGTCCAAATGCAATTGGGTTTGATTAATTATGGGATATGGGTCAAATATACTGACACCATCAGTACTGCCACTTCTCATTTCCCCTATGTACTATCAATCATGTGTGCTAGAAGACTTAATGACACTTACTTTGGGATGGATGTTGAAGAATTTATTTGTCTCAAAGTTCCTTTTTTCATTTTCAGCATAGTAGAGCAGGAAACTGTCCTTAATAATGAAAAACCTGAAGAAAAAAAACGTTAGATCAGAACAGATTACATAGTTACACATGCAAGAGGGTCACATTTTTCTGCAAAAGGGGCAAATTCTCCAAAAGGGTTAGCTGGTTTTACAATTAAATGAAGTAATCCTTTGTTAATTTAAAAGACAGTTCCCAGTTCTAATTATAAGATGCAATAAATCAGACTACAGATTGAACAATAAACTGTAAATCTAGGCCACTGAGTTTGATTTTCCCTGAAATGGGCTAGGACCAGCTTAGACATTAGAAGTTGTCAAGGTAAAGAGCGTGTCAGCACAATGCAAAACTGAGTTTAGACTGACATAAAACTGACTATACAAATCTGTGTTGAAATCTAAATACCACATTCAAGCTCTATCAAGACAAAAGCAATACTATTTCCACTGCCTTAATACCTGTCAGTATACTTATGTCATTAATATGTAAACATGTTCAGCACACATTTGAATGTCATTATCAGTATTCATCATATTCTTTGTCAGACATCAGAGCTGCATCAGATTTCTCCTCAGTTTATGTGAGCTCGGTAGCCTAAGCATTCAAAGTAATGGTAGAACTACGCAAACAGAGAGATACAAGTTATCAGACTCAAAGATGAGTATACTTCTGATCTATACTATCTACTTATATGCTCCAATACGTATATCTGGGACAGGAGAGAGAGATTGCCGTACCTGCGAGACCACTTGGCAGAAGGACGTCCAAAGGGCCTTTTCCACAACACCCCGTGGATCTGCACCTTGGTGCTGATGTCCAGCACGTATGTGTCGGTCTGCTCCATGGAGCTCCAGGAGGAGGTGAGTGACGGTCTGGAGGAAGAGGAGAACATGGTCCCCACTCTAAGCCAGGGGTAGGGTGGGTGGAGCGATGGATGCAAAATATCAATGAAGTAAAAATAGAAATGCACACATCAGTGTACATAAATTCCATAAACACACATGCACATATAAACACACACACACACAAACTGACATACAAACACACGCACACACAAACTGACATACAAAAACACGCACACACAAACTGACAAACAAACACACGCACACACAAACTGACATACAAAAAACACACACAGAAAAAATCCCCAATAATTCAGTGAGGTGGAATAATGTGCCTGCCAATAACTGCATCAGCTGGCAGAAGAGAAAGTGGAAATAAAGCAGGGATATATAGAGGGAGGGCGAGGGAGTGTGCAGAGAGAAAGATGAGCTGGGGCAGGATGTAATAGAGGCTTTAGCAGAGTTTCTAAATCGGAGAGAAGGTCAATACCTCTCAGTGATCCTCAGTGCCAGTAAAACGCCATCATTGAGATTACTGCACTTCGAGCTGTGGGATCGCTTTAAACTCAAAGCTCTGTAATTGCGGGCTTCACGTCCAGACACACACATGTAAAAGAGCAGTCCTCACATTCTCAAACTAATCCTACATACAGCTTAATGTGCTGACATCATGTCCTACGTAAGTGCACACACGGTATCGCTAGCTCAGTCAATATTCCATGGTCATCAGACTGATGCTGTGTGAAGCACTTGTGCACTTGATGAGTCCATTCTGTTTTCCGGGTTGTTTACAATGGCAATGGTATGCTTATAGCTGGGATTAAACCCCTGGGACCACTTTACTGAGCTGGGGGGGATTCATGTTTTATAACAAACAATAACAAATGACAAACAACAGAAGAAAGCACAGTGTCATCTCTGCCCAGTGTCATTCATAATAATGAGTGACAGCTCACTCAGTGGGTCATACTGACTTGCTGTTGTCAAGAGCATGCTGTGTTTTATGTTTTAAATAATAATAAAATTTAAAACACAGTAAGAGAGGTAGATAAGGTAGGTCAATAACACATGAATAAATGACTACACACAAGTATGTTCCTTACAGAACCTTAAAAAAACTTTATTTATATCATTAACACAAAGGATTTCAGCTGTTTGAAGTTGCACAATCAAGAAAAAGAAATAAGGCAGACTCCCTGTGGAATGATCACATAACGCTGTTGGCTTGACAGTAAGCCAAACCGTTCCTCCCCACCAGCATTCAATCTCCAAATAGGGTAATTCCCTTTAAAACACAGATATTCTCTTTAAAAAATTAAAATTAAAATTAAAATATAGATTATCTACAGGTAATGGAACACACAAAGCATTGTTGTTTGCTGATCCCACCACTGTATCTTTTACCACCCAAGTCCCAAACACAGATGAGTGCTTCTAGGGGCCTCTAGAGACAGCAGAGGAAGCCATGCTTTTCTCTCAAACAGCCAGAAGATGGGGCTACAACGCCAAGGCCGTTCAGAGGACAAGACTCCAACACCTATGGTAGCAGATTCATGGAAATGATCCATTCTGTGTCCTTTACTCCATCAATGTCCGATGCATCGTCAAATAATGGAGGCACACTTTCACCTGAATCCACAAAACGTGAATGTGTGTGTCTATGGGTAAATGGAGAGTTCTGTGTAGAAGTAGACAACACCAGCATTTAAACCTTAGAACCAACAACGGAACACCCTGGGATCTCTGTGACTGAGAAAGTGCTACGTTCACTTTAGGTCTAGCACTTCATTTTTTTCTGTTCAACATTTAAGAAGAGTGGTACCGTCTCCAACTGTGAGCATCTGGTCATGTGAACAAAACAAAATTCTATTTTGTACAGTATTCGATATTACATATCTAGTGGTGCTTGTAAGTTTAGGAACCCTTTAGAATGTTCTATATTTCTTCATAAATATGACCTATAACATCAGATTTCCACACAAGTCCTTAAAGTAGATAAAGAGAGCCCAATTAAACAAATAAGACAAAAATATTATACTTGGTCATTTTCTATTTTATAAAAAATAAACGTTGGCGATTTAGTGAGCCAATATTACATATCTGAGTGGCAAAAGTATGTGAACCTTTGCTTTGAGTATCTGGCGTGACCCCCTCAAGCAGCAATACCAACTTCTGTGCTTGGGTCGTTTTGCTGCTTGACCACATTCTCTGGACATTCAGTTCATGGACAGGGGTCTGGACATTTTCCTTCCAAATTAGCTGGTATAACTCAAAACTCAAAACATCAATGATGGCAAACAGGCCTGGCCCAGATGCAGCTCAAAACATGACAGCACGTTTCACAGATGGGATTGAATTCCCTCCATTTGTAGGTCTGTTCCTCCACACGATCTGCCTGACTGTGGACTGGTGGAGTCCAAATTCTTGAGATTGTTCTGTAACCTTTTTCAGCAACTACTTCTTGTGAAGATCAGACTTTGATCGATCCATTCATAAAACAGGGCACCCACTCACACCTGATTGTCACCCCATTGATTAAAAACACTCGACTTTAATTAATTTAATCTTCAAAATAAAAGCCAATCCTAGAGGTCCACATACGTTTGCCATTCACAGAGAAGTAATATTAGATCATTTTCCTCAATAAATAAATAAATGACCAAGTACAATACTTCTGTCTCATTGGTTAAATTGGGTTGTCGTAATCTACTTTTAGGACTTGTATGAAAATCTGAAGTTTTTGGTAATATTTATGCTGAAATATAGAAAATTGTAAAGGGTTCACAAACTTTCAAGCACCACTGTAAACAACTGCTTTGCTCAAGCTGTAATCAAAGGTATGCGGACACATAAACCCAGCACGCGAGCAAGGGAAAACTTTTCCTACCTTCCATTTGACCAAAACATATTATATGGTTTACCTTAAAGCTGCTGTAAGGAATCATTTTGTACAATACATAAGCCATCTTTACAATATGATGACCATCACTCAAACGTATGCGCTGATAAAAGCTCTGATGGGCTTCATGTTCAGCAAAACATAACAATCATAACACAGTCAAGATGGATTAATTAACCGCAAAACTAATTAGGATGGGCACCCCTACCTGGCAATTATTCTGACTGTGCACAGCACAGGATAGGGAGGTGCGCCATCCTGTACTGGCTAAGCCTGGTAGACGTCACCAAAAATAGTTAACATATCTTACAGCAGCTTTAATGCAGGTGAAGATGCCGGCAACTAGCTCTAGGAGACAGAGTGCAAGTCTGTTGGAAAAGGCAATCAGTTATAGATGGTGACTGATTTAGTGTCGTTTGAGGGATGGGAGTTCTGAATTAAATATAAGACATACTAAGCAGTGTTCATCAAGGACCAGCTCACATTAACAGTAGATCTGTCAATCTACAAGTCTAATTCAGTCTCCCTCGTGATAAGCACATCATTTGTCAGCCACTCGATGTGACTTTAATGAGAACAACCATATCTGCCTAACTGATCTACTTTCCAGAAAACCAGAGAGGCCTTTCCTCAGGTCTAATCAGAACATAGAAAGAAATGTCAGTTTGCCTCGAGAACATCACCAGGCATAATCATCTTATTTTACATGTTGTATTGTAGGCCTCTTCATTAAAAGATTGAGCTGTGGTTCTGGCCAATTCTTCACCGCTGTACTTTTTTATTTTTTTATGGTCCAGTAGTCAGTGTGACTAAAATGAAGGTGCAGGGCAGAAAATACCTTAAAAGTGTTTAAAAGCAAGACATTTGTGATTGTTCTGTAAAGCAAACATTGATGTGATGTTTGGACCCATGTTGGCTCCTTGACTGCTCACTGCACTTTGTTTAACCCCTGACCAGAGTCCATTGACTTATCTCTGATGCAAAGACAACATTTCCATATACCCAATTACATTGTTGACAAAGTTAAACTACAAACCCCCCCCTTCACCCAGAAAAAAAGGCCTAAGAAACAAAAAATGAAATGGAGCACGTCAGCATTCAACCACACAGCATGTTCACATTTCATGCACAGGAGAGGGATGACCTCTTAGGGGGGAGGTCTATACCATGGTGAAGGGGTCTGTACCATGGGAGACCAAGTGGACCCCATCCCTTTCCTTCTACCTCCTCATCTTCTTTACTCAGTTTGGTCAAAGTGACTTGATTCCAGGAACGACGTATCCATCCACAGGTCCCCGAAATGGCAACATGAGAAGTGTGTATGGCCTTAAACACTGAAACTCTCAGTCTTTCTCTTTTCCTCCTTTCCAGACCTCTACATCCATCCATCCATCCATCCATCCATCCATCCATCGCCCAGCTCTTCCCATCTGGCTGATCTGATGCCCCGTCTAGTGCTGATGTCCAATGGACAGGACCAAGGGAATGAGGCATCCCAGCACCAGGGCGCCTACCTCCACTTTACTTAGTCCTTTCCCGTTATTCCCTGCACTGGACCCGTGGCTGTGGCCTGTACCGCCCACCTCTGGCAGGACGTGTACAGTGGCCACATAGAGGAAGGTGCCAGCGGAGAACAGCATGGCTACTCCCGTGGCATTCACATCTGACAAGGCCTCTTTACTGCTCTGGAGGGGAGGAATACACAACGAGAAGGAGTCAAATCAGAAGGGTAGCAGTAAGGAGACAGAGGTGGGCAATCATCTAGTGTAAATAATTAAGTGTAAGTTGTAAATGTAATTAAGAGATTCACAGAATCTCCTACACAGTCTGTGGCATTGGGTTCTGTGCTGCAGTCTGTCGTTGTTGTGGAAGAGGAGGAGGAACGTGAGGATGAGAGGTTTACCTGGCTGAGGCCCAGAAACGTGAGCATAGCTAGGGCTGGTGCTGCCAAGGCAAATACCAGCAGGTGCTTGCGAATGCGATTCCTCTCCAGGCCTGCATGCATCAGGAAAGAGACAAGGCCAAACGCAGCCGGAGCCTGTCACAGGAAACAGGAGGGAATTAGGAGGAACCAACTTAATGCCAACTGACTTGAGATGATCAAGTGGTAAACTATGACAAGTGAAAACTGAATAATGTTATTGCAAATCACACAATAGGTTATGCAAGTAGGTCAAGTGGGTCGGTGATACCGAAACCTATGCAGAAAACCACAGAGCTGATCTCACATATCACTTATCATGAGTTCTCAACACAATTCATCGCCTCATATGTGTAAACATGAAGAAAGTCCAAAATGCAGTAAAGGAATCTAACAGTAAGGGTGGTGTGTATCTAGTTACCTTGTGCAGCATAATGGCCACAAACACAATGAGCTGAACGCTGGTCTGAGACGTGGAGGCAGCAGCACCCAGAGCCACCCCATCAGCTGAAATCAACAAACAAAGAACTCATTGTAAATTCCCACAGGGAGACTGGTCATGCCATTGTGTTCTAAACTTATAACAGATGTCAGTATTACAGCTTTATTAAGAAGTAAAATCATAATGTAACACACAACATACAACATTTTGCCAACTAGAGAATTCCGGCCCTCCACCTACCTGCAGCATGGACTACAAGACCCAGAGTGGTGGTGATCTTTGAGCTGGCTATTCTTGCAGACTCAGGATCTGTGAAGACAACAAAAGCATTTTCAGCTTCACTGATAAACCAATCACAGTCCAGTCACTGCCTGCCAGAGCATTATCCCTGAGGATTGATTTTTGAGGCAAAGGTTGAGAGTTCAAAGGTAGTGTTGATCAAACTTACCATCACTACTGCTGCTGCTATGCAAGTGTGAGGTACCAATCTGGTCCACCAACAGCATGAAGACAAAGCCCAGGACCAGGGAGACACCGATATAGGCATGCAGCTGCTCATGCCCATGCTCACCACTAGAGCCCGCAACCGGCTCCACTGCCACCTTGGGCTCTGACACCCCTGACTCCAGTTGCCCGTGCCCATGATGCCCGGCTGAGAACAGTAGCAGAAGGTCATCCCCATTATTCATTACTGGCTCACAACCACAAATATGTTCACAACAACCTATGCATGATTGGTCTTAAGATATCTATGTAGTACTGATTTCATAACAAACATCAGGTAAGAAATAAGACCTTTTAAGACAAAAGGAAACCTCCCTATTATTATTCTAGTCACAAGCTGCTCAAATATATCTTTTATATCGCATATCCCTCTCATTTAGATAGCAATGTAAACAATAGATCCTCTAGAGGCTTACAATGGTTATTATTATGGTGTAAAAATGATATGGTTACTTTTCCATAGTTCGATTTGTCATTAGTCAGAGTGTTGTATATAGACCCACCCTCCAGAACTTCCTCATAGAGTGCGTGGACTCCCTCTGGGATGATGACAGCAAGTGCAGTCCCACATAACAGGCCTGCTCCCAGGACCGTCACTAGCTTCAATTTTTCCTGAGGGACAAATACATATTTACTTCACTCCATATTCCATATCAATAATTAGCCCAAATCTTTTAAGGGCGTACACGTGTAAACAAAGTTCACAGTGTCCCTTGTGGAATCAGCGTCACTGGATCTGCTTCAACACAGGAATGAGAGGACATGAAAGCGAACTATGCAAGACTTAAATGACTGGTAAACTGTTTAAAGGCTGATTACAGTTTATTAAAAAAAAAAAAAAAAGTGGGCTCTGCTTTGCTGGAAGAACATCCTAGTCTGAGCCACTATACCTATATTTACACTATACCTGTATTTACAAACTAAACTACCCACAACCCATGGAACTAACTCAAAAAGTCCACTGCTCTTTGACCCACGAGCGTGCTATTTGCCACCACCAAAATGCAAAGACTCCAACTATAATTTGATTTCAGAATCAGACGTGCTGCTCGTTGCAACAGCAAACGACTCGCCACTGGTATTTTTCTCTCAATGTGCAATTTTAATCATTTGCATTCAACTTGACACTCATTCGCAATGTAAATGTAAATGTTAATGTTAGCTAGCTGGCTCTCAAACCATCTAACGTTGGCTTGAAATGCAGGATGTTACTCCATGGGCCGACATTGAGTGCAACTAATAACAATATAACAAATGTTAAGATACTCACCTCAGAGAAATTAACAGCCAACGGAATGGTTCCGGCAACATAACACCCCACTAACATTGCCAATGACAGCAGACTTATTGAGCTGAAATCATCCATTATTGCGTTCGGTATAGCAATCTATAGCTAACGTTGACGATCTAAAAAGCTAATCCAAACAGCAATGCAGAAGTTGTACTGACGTTACTTGTTTAGTTAGTGCACTGCAAATTCAAATGTAAGAGCGCTATGCAGCTGGAATAATCCTGACAAGTAACGTAAACTGAATATATCACATTAACACGGCAGTCAATATTAATAATCAACGTAGACCAGATGATTAACTTAACCGGTTGATTAATATTTGTGTTATAAGATCTGCGGACAGTGAGCTAGCTATCAGATACCTAGCTTCGTGGACAAACTTTCACAACCAGCTAAGCTTAGCAGTCTTTTAGAAAGCTGAAATTCAACAGCCTTGTAGTCAGATAGTTTAAGTAAACAACATTCGACAACAATGTATATACAGATACGTGGAAAATACGTGTAGCCGTTTTTAAAAATGATACGTTCCACCAGTACGGAAACGCATCCTCCTAAACTGGTCGTTTGTTAACATAGCCTACCTACCTAGCCACGCTCAATGGTCCCTTGCCACAGTGGCAGAAAATACGCCAGATAACGTAAGCTAGCCTACCTAGTTAGCTCTTGCTACTGATGTCACCTATGATGAAGAAGCTAAGATGGATGTATTGGTAATGAGCCATTACGCAGAGTTTTACAGTCTTGCAGAAAATCTTTCTGTGGCTAATTTATTCGAGAGCTTCCGACTAAACAATTAGCTGCTCGCCTGTCTAATATGTATAGTTGTGCCGATTCTAGCTAGCTGGCTATCTAGCAGTTTACATTCCGAAGCCACCACAGCCACTATGAACTCTGGGATATTTCCGTTTTACAGCAGTCCGTTCCAAGCGTTTGACAACAATATTTTGTCAAAGTAAAGGTTTCATCCCAGAACACACGAACTGTAGGCTCTGTAGACGCTCTGTAGACGCTCTGTAGGGGGGGGGGGCACCCAACCACTTCCATAGTAGTCAACATAAATCATTGGTCTGTTCACAATATACAGATGTATTAATTAATGTACAGTATTCATTTATGTGTACCTACCAACCAATAAGGTTTAGGTGGCTTCCTTCTCCCTTATTAGCCTGGACAAATATTGACTACATTATACTTCATTCATTGTTGTCTGTCAATGCTCAACGGGGGCCTGTTGTGCTGGGGTACCCATGCCCCTGTATCCAAGCTTGTATTCATTATCTATTGATTCCTTACCCACAGAAGTCGGGACTGAAATGAGACAAAGTTCCAGATTACAGCCTTGTAATGTTTTGAATGTTGTTTTATAGTATCTAAGGAAGCATTTTTGGTAAAACTACCCAACCTTTAATCTGAAAACGCTACATACCTCTTAACTAATCTAAGGCAGAGTACTTCAATTTAGATTGCTTTGACAGAAATCAATTGTATTGAAATAGCAGTCTAGCAAATTAAGACAAAGTAAACCATCCATCTGCCAAAATTAAATTAAATCGCAAGACTGTGAATGTTGGCTACCTTACATCAACAGACCACGATTTTCTGGCTTGTTTTGTACAGCGTTTGTGCATTGTGAAGTAGCCCAGTGGAAACAAAAGGCACACAGAAAAATTAGGCCCCATTTGATATAAAGTGTATATCTAAGGACAGTTAATACAAAGTGTTGCATTAAATGAACACAACAATTCCACAATACTCATAGAAATAAGATATCACGATTGAGCAAAGAAGCTAAAATGAATGATCTGTTCCCTTGTGCTTGTAAAAGACCCATTAAAGATAACAGATCTCTGTGTTAATAGATCTACAACACATTTATATTTGTGTCCATGTGTCTACATTTTGATGTTTTGGAGAGAAATCAATAGTGTGGTGACACTGACAGATACTGCAAAAGAACACACCTTTAAATAATAGTACTGTTGATGAAAGCTAGAGGGCAGAAGAGGGCCAATATTAATTGAAAATGTAAACATTTAAAATTGAACAGAAAAGGAGTCCAAGTTCAGTGTACATTTTATGTTGTATGAACAAAAACAGCATGACTACGTTGTCAAGATTAGAGTTATGTCTGTTACAGTGTTGCTTGGGCAATATTTTGTACTGATACTTGTAGATCAGTACTTTTATTAATCATAATTATAACATCTTACATAGCATAGAATGTAAAGCTATGGTAACAAAATATTTTTAAAGTTATTATTTTGAATGTAACAAAAGCAACTTTTTACCCCAAAACATCAAGCAACTTGTCAACTGACACACAACACACACACACACACACACACACACACAACACACACACACACACACACAGACACTACTTTACTACCTTAAAGGGACAGTGTCCATTCTGGCAAAAGGTTGTTGCTGATTTTTGAGCTCAACAATCAATCGGACTGCATCTTTAATTTTATATTCAATCTTTCTGTCGCTGTTTTCCTGTTGAATGTCTTTTCTTTCGCGGACATTTTGAAATCTGAAGTAGTAGTTCAAGATTTGGATTGATAAGTTATCTGAATGTGGATCCCTTGATTAGAGTAACTATCTCAACAATGTAGTACCACCTGAGCAAAAGGCCACACTAACTAAAAAGCATATTAACCACATTAAAATTAACATGATAACAACCACCTAGGATCAAGATTAAACGTGTTTTCATAGCAGGACAAACACAAACACAAGGTGTTTTCATAGCAGGACAAAATATGGCATCTTTTTTTCCCTCTCACAGATTCCTTCTGTCTGGGTTTCCATAATGGCTGTGCAAAGAACTGAGGAAAAGTAATTATCAAAAGGGGCTGCAACAGGAGTGAGGAGCTCCATCTCTCTCACCACTCAATTGTGACAGCTAAATTACAAATTTGACACAATAAAGTTCTGGGCTGGCAATCCGCCCACTGAATATTGCTTATATATGTTTGGAAAGCCTTTATTGGGAATCTGATCCGTATCAGTAATCAATTAATTAATGCACTTTATCTATCCACATTTAATCCGCATCATTACCATCAGCATCATCATCATCATCATCAGTCAATATAAACGATCTCTGTTTGTAATTGAATATTTCTGTAATTGCACTACACTACAGTTGGACGCTACTCCCATTTTGATCTGAGTGAAAATACGATTTTAACCACTGAAAGTAAGTATTCACAAACCCATGAATAACGTCAGTTTTTATAACATTCAACAACAAAAACAGATTAGGGTAAATTCTGTCTGAAAGTTTGGCATCAGTGAAGGGACAGTCTATAGGACTATCGAAGATGATGAATTGATACCTGTACAAATTGTACTCACAGCACAACCACACAAAGAGTCTCATATATTCCCTTAATCTGCCAATGGACTCACATACAACCAATGAAATCCTTTTGTACCCATACACCCTCTCATCATGACTTGGCCTTGGCCTTGTCTCAATCTGATCTCTGGAATGGCACCCCACTCAGGGCCGGTAGCTGATAATGGAAGGGAGGAGCTCTCCTTTGAGTGCCTACTACAGCACCACACAGTAGGCTAATCGACTACAAGCACTGAATGGGGAGACCGGAAGATGAAAAGTATAAACACTGTACAAATAGCTTTTTGCAGTTTCTGAACAGTTATTGAAGTAAACAGATGCAGGTGTCTCTCTGTAGGCATCGTTTCCATGTTGTCAGACCCTAATAATAACATTTACGAGTCTGTCAGAGACGAAAACAAGTGGTTTACTTTGATGTGCTGGCTTGCCCCATAGGATTCCATTGCATAGTCGTTTTGCGGTTGCCGGTTTTAGCGTTATAACTTAATATGTGACTGATTTCAATCATTAATTGTCCTCAAAAAGATCTAAAATAAATAAGGGCCCAGGTTGAAAAATCCCAAAGTTTCCCTTTAAAATGAGGTGCAAATGCACTGTAATGTTATAGAATGTTAATGTATGCAAATATGTAGAACAGAAAATATTTGTCAGAGAGAATATGCACCATACAGTATCTACAGGCTAGTCATCGCCTTAACTCTTAAATTTGCATGGCCAGAGAGCCTTGACTGCCTTGAAATGACTTGTAATATGCTTATCCTGAATGGTCCTGACAGGATTAACCAAGAATGATTAAAGTTTACCCTCAAGGATATCTCTGTGAGCCCCACCTCTAACTGTCAAGTGGTAATTGCTTTAGTTTGGGGGAGCACAGCTATGCAGACTGTAAGTGCTACTGTGCTAGTTGATTCAAGGGTCTTGTTTATAGGTTACTATATTTTGCTTGAGGGGAAATTAGAGTTGTGTGAAGCAGTGTGGTGTGTTGCCATGAGTAATGGAAATTAAAAGCATATCTCATGCTGAGCTGCAAGGTAAAGACAATATAAAAGATAAATTAATGCAGTAAGGGGACTGTTATTGTATGGATTACAAACCTTACAATTGAATACACTTTTTGGAAGACTTATTGCACATCACAGGATCTTACCTACCTTGTCGAATCTGAATGCAATGTCAGTCTACATTTTCTTTTCCATTTCAACCTTGACAGATGTTAAATTTCCGTGTGAGGACAATCCTGACCAAATGACAGATTATACAGCCCTAACAGTAGGCTTAAATGATTAAACAGTATTCTGAATGACTTGACAGTCTTCATTTAGGCCCTATTGTCTCTATCCATTTATTACTGTTTATTTCTGTCCATTTATTACATTCAAGGCCTAAAGTGTTAAAAGACTAAAGTTTTACAAAATTCTACCCATCCTCCATGCTTTAAATCTTAAGAATGTCTGTGATACTTTGATTAGCCTACTTGCTTTTGAATGCTCAAAGTCAGTGTCACTGAGTCTGCTGGTACAATGAGTTTTAAACTGTTGGTCATTCTTAATTTGCCTTTGGGTTGATGTCAGATTTGAAATGATCACATTGGCAGCCGTAACACCCAGCTAATCAGACAAGACCTTACATATGATACCCTAGGGAAATATAGGCACAAACCCATTACCATAGAAATGGTAAACCGTGAACATGCCATTACACTTGTGTTGAATTTGTTTCATGTACATAAAGTATAAACTAAAGTGTAAACTAAATTACTGTGCACAACATAACCCTGTACATAACCCTGAACCACTGGCAATCCTTCATGTGCAGACATGCCTGAAAGATAAATCAGTTTTAAGTACACATTCATTATGTGCAATAATGTTACGTAACTTTGAAATCCTCAGTGTTGTTTCTGTTGTGGGGCTCCACAGACTGTTCCACAAAAACAGTCAACCACTCTTTACGGAACTGATGACCCAGTGCTGAGGAACCTGGTAGAAACACGCTGGCAGGACGCAAACAGCAGGCCTTCCACTTCAGCCAAATTCCATCTAGTTTGCTAGGTCTGTAGAGGGCACCAAAGCCTCCTGCCTGAGACACAGCAAGACACCTCTCACCTGGCAAGGCCTGGAGCACGAGAGCTTCAGTTCCCAAGGAAGATCACTGCAACATCAATCCGGCCTGACGTTGTGATCTGGTCTGAGGTCAGCAAGTTTGACCTGCTACTTCAGCTCACTACATTACATTTAGTCTTCTAGCAGACGCTTTTGTCCAAAGCGACGTACAAGGGAGAGAACAGTCAACCTACGAGCACCTAGCTTAACAATAAATACTATTTTACATAAGAAATAGAAAAAAAAGTGTAGGAATGTGCCAGAGGCTGCCCATAAGTGGAAACAAACAAAGTATTACGACCTGGCTCCCGAGTGGCTGGAGGACGGTTAAGTACGCTGTGGAGGTGGGCTTCATCAGCTCCTCAATCTCTCGAAATGCTCCTTGACATGGGTGTCACAGCAGCAGAACATTGAAAATCTGTGAAAGAGCTGGCCGAGGCGGCAGGAAAAGGCAGCTTCTGGTTGTAGTTGAAGAGGAAGCACATGAGCTGGGGGCCGAGCAACGCCCAAGGCATTAACAGGGGTTGGCAGGGAGAAATCTGTTAAGAACACCACAATATCCATGCACGTAGCCAAAAGGCTTGGCACCACATAAGACATAATTTGACCAGCGATTATTCTCCTCACCTAGTTGCCTATTGCTTGAGAAACAATAATGGCAAAGTAATTGCACAATCCAACAGAGTGAACTGACATTTCAAGTTGAAGCGGCATCAATTTGGACTATAATTTAGCTTCAGGTAAACGCTGCAAATTATATATCAGGGATCTCCTGCCAGTGTGGCTCCTCTCATTTTATAGGGCCCACATTAGGGGCACATTCGTTTCTCCTAGACAACAATGAGATTAAATGGAACAAAAAGTTGGATGTGGGCTTATACCTCCTGCTTCTCAGATTTCTATGGAGTTAAAGGAGAGATCTCCACTGGTTCACAAATCATGCTGGATGTCTGGATGTAAGACTAGCCTTCTCTCCAAGATTTTTTGAAAGCTGCTCACATAGAATGCTCTGGCATCTTTCAATAACTGCTTTACTTGGTAAGACTGGTTTTCTTATGAAAAGAACTGTGAAATACTTGAGCAGCCCTTGTGAAACATTGTGAAATGTCTACATAATGTATGTCCTAATGTATGTAACTCTGCTACTCAGGTGCTGGCTTATACCAACAGGCCTCATTGCCCAACAGCACGTTTTCACTGAAAACAAATCATGAAATCACTGAATTGTATAAATGTTGTGTGTGTCTTCTAGTCTGAGACTCACTCTGCCTGAGAGCTGGGTCCCCACTTGCAAGTTGCTAATACACATTTAAACCTTTGCTGAATTAAAAAAGGAGATTTTTACCACAAATATGATGATGTTTTTGTGACTGATCTTGGTAAGTGGGCAGAGCTTCCATACATGCCTGATTCATTTGTCATAAGCAAACAGTGAAAAAGAAGTATGACCATATCTTAGGTCACCTAAGATATGGTCATAATTCTTTTTCACTGTTTGCTTATGACAAATGAAGGTACCATCTACCTACCATGGATTGCAGTTTACCTCAACTGTGATTTCCAAATTTGTGAGAACAATCCAGCATATGAACACCTCTATGATTCATCCACAGTCAGTTGAGCATTTAAATTGAACACTGAAAGACTCTCTTGAATTCTGAGAACTCTGAGCCACTGTTTGTTTTGAATACATTTTGGGGGACTGAATGCAATGCTTAGCACACAATGCATTCTGTGACAGAATATTTACAGTATATGCAAAAAATGTACATGTGGGCAACACTACAACAGAAGTCCTTGAAGAACAAGGTGGCCATAATGGTAGATGGTTGCTAAGATACTAGGGTGACCAGATTTTAGTCTGTGAAACAGACAGATACAGATGTCATGTGCTGTTGTAAACAATGCAGTGCTAGTGGAGGCGGCAAGATTCTCAGTGTTGCCAGATTGGAAAAGGCGAAGAATCGCACCAAAGTCTAAAAATGATCGTATTTGGAGGATAATTATTGTACATCTGGCAACACTAAGAAGGCGGTCGACCAATGACAGTTCTCTCTACAGTCAGAGCTCTGGAAGGTGGAACGTAAGGAAGATACCTTTTCCAAAACTTGTAAGGGCGTAATAACTAGTTTGTGAAAGACCCAGAGAAACACAAATATCCGACGAGGCAAAATCCCGGACGATTTTGGAATCCCTGCCGGACGCAATTTTTAGGTCTCGAAAAGAGGACATGTCCTGGTAAAAGAGGACGTCTGGTCACCCGTCTGGTGGTTCTTAAACTTTTTCTGTCATTCCCCACTTTGAACAAGGGGGCCTTTTTAAGCCCCACCTGTCCCTCATCGCTCCCTTAAAATGGTAGGCCAAGCTTAAAATGGTCAATTATTGAAATAACCTCAAGTAATAGCAAATAGCATCTTATTTAGGTCAGCAAGTGTATATTGCTTGGAGTGATTTCATGTTTCATGTAGTGTATTGTTGTTATGGACATGCACACATGGACGGATTATGAAACCATGGGTCAGGACGTGTAACAAAATACACCGCTTCCAACCACAAATAAGAGATACATTTAAGCCACCTCTGATATTAACAAATACAAAGTCTAAAAACAATTGACAGCAAGCAAAGTTAATAACAGTGACTTCACGCAGAGGCTCTGGTTTAGGGCCCCCCTGAGCTCATGGGCCCTTGGACTACTGCAATTAATAATCCGACGTCCATCAAAATCTATTGTCTATAAAGGAAAGCATTGCCCTAGATCAGGGGTAAAAAAAAAAATCTCCCGTTCATCGCGTCCATTCGTGCCCCACCTGTCACGTCTCTGCGCCCCACACTTTGAGAAACGCTGCCCTATATGATACTCCACACATTGAATAAATCCTCTTTTCAGGTAACTTAAAGAACATGCATGAATACAAACCTGGATGTCTTGCTATGAAGAACAAAACAAGACCAGACGTGTGCACACGTATACTAGTGTGTGCAATAACACCTGTCCTTCAGACTAACCGCACCAGGATATTTTGGCATGTAGGAGGAGTGATGTGTGTGTGATTGACAGCTATTGACAGCTTGTCATATGATGTACTCCTAATGTTTCGTGTGTAGAATCTTATGTCTAATAATTAGATTTTAGTGTTATAATTTGGAGAACTTGTGTTTTCCCTCATATGTTCATGTCTATGTGTAGTTTTAGTAAGAGTCAGTGTGTTGTTTAAATGATTTCCCTGGTGTTCTAGCTTCTTTGTCTATCCTGAGCCTGTAAAATGTGTCTGCATATTTAAGCCTGCTTCATTCGCCATAATGTGTCAGTGTCTGAATGCTTGTGCCTTTGTGTTAAGAAACAACAAGGAAGCCAAAGACACACCTGACTCTGTGCGATTGCTACAATATTGTTCAAACTAACTGCCTACAAAACATGCCGAAACTTAAAAAACTAAAACTAAAAAAACTAAAAAACAAAAAAAAAAACATTATAAAAGTCCTGTCACAGTGGTGTGGTCTTTGAACAGGTGTTGTTTCCTCCAAATTAGCTAATGAGAATTTTAGTATGTGACTCATTTCCTTTCCTTTAGTTAATAAAACCCATTCAACCCCCCCACCCCCACACTCACCCCAGCCCTGTCTTCTTAATCAGAGTTAGAGCACCTCTGTGCCTCCTTGCTGTTCTCCATTATTTGACTTGTGGCCCTGCTTAAGGGTGATTAATGCATGTGCAGTCTAATAAACAAAACATTTCATCAAAATCTTGCCACAGTGCCCCTCCGTTCGCCCCCTCTCTTCATCACGGCAGTCATCCACTCCGCCATTCTCGCACACAAGTGGCTGTTTTTCTCAATCCTCGAGGGCCCTCTGCCAGAACTCCTTGTCATTGTCACCACGGTGCCTTGATTTGTTTGCAGAACTTTGCTATGATTGAACTTCCTGACCTTAAATTTGATGAGTGGATGTCATCAAATCTTAAGGAATTGAAAATGCAAGTTATTTCATTGCATGTTTTCTCTGTCATGTATTAATGATGATAGGAATGGTGGAATGACGATGCCTGATAAACCATGTTAATATAACAGAGTTAACACCTGTACCCAATAATACAAACAAGACCCAATGGAACAGTTTAAAGGAATGGTTATTTTTTACTTCTTTACTCTGTTTTTCTTACCAGCCGGGTTTGAAGCCAAATTAACACCTGAGGTGAATTAGTTCCATTCAGGGTTCTTCACCCACACGCCTCATGTTTCTCTCTTCCTGTAGCAGAATGTTGTGCACCGAGATAACAACCAGGGTGACAGAAGTATCTAGATGGCAGAGATGAGTAGGTAGGCTACAGAGCAGAGCTCCTTGTCCAGCGGTGTGATAATGGATGAATTGGTGCTCGGTCAAGGACAGGACCGTGGAGATCAGGGAAGCTTGGTCCTGAGTGGGGTGATGGGTTGCTGGTGTGTGTTCGAAATGGCATCCACTTAGGACACAGTGGGGCTTTACCCTCCTCTCCTCCATAAATAACTCAGACAGGTGTCTCTGAAGTAATTGGATGCTGCAGCTGTTTGCTCATTTTGAAATCATTGCTCTCTCTCTCTCTCTCTCTCTCTCTCTCTCTCCGTCTCTCTCTCCCTCTGTGTATGCGTGTGTTTCCCCCCTCTCTTTTCTTTGCTCCCTCTCGCCCTACCCCCCCCCCCACACACACACACACACACACACCCTCATCCTGCTTGTGGGGGGAACAAATGGTGAAGGGGAAAAGAAAAAAAATCCATCCTCAGAAAATACTTTCTGAGTTGAAGGTAATGCATTTTGAATTGTAGTCTCACATCAGGTATATCCTTGGTTTTTTTTCCCCAGTGCTGTAGAATGTAATAGACTTTGTGTGCAATATCCTGTTCAATTATCTCAAACAAGGAACAATGAAGCTACAATAATAAGAAAATAACAGGGTTCCTAAAGAATATAATGTTCCAGTCAGTTTTCAATTAACATTTACTTGGAACTCATATTATGGTCTATTAGAGGGGAGTAATAAATAAACCAGAATGTTGGAAAATGAGATGGAAATACACAGAGGAAACCAAAATAACACACTGTGAATACAAAAGGATGTTTTCCAGATTTTCCATCATGCCATTGGAAGGGAGGATTTTCCATAGAACTAATAACATGGAAACTAATTGCACTGGAAGTAGCATTCTGTGTGAATTGTCCTGCATTAGCTGAAAATAACTCATTGTAATTTTGTTTTTCCATAGATGGTAAATCAGTTTTTGGCGGAGAGGGCAGAAGATGCATTGCCATAATTTTCTCAGTTTCTAATCTTGTGAGCGTATGCACATACACACACAGAGACACACACACAGACACACACACAGACACAAAGACAAACAGACACACAGACACAGACACACACACACACACACACACACACAGACACACACACACACACACACACACACACACACACACACACACACACACACACACACACACATCATATTCACTGTGAATAGCATTTTCATTATCAGCATTTCCTCGTAATGTAGCATTGACACACAGACTAAGAGTTGTTGAAAATTGGATATATTCCTGTTGTCGCCATGCAGAGATGACTATGATCACACAGCTTGTTGTTACTTCGAAAAACACACAAAAAACATGCAACAGCTCAGCTCAGACAGACTTCCTGTGCATCCAAATGCTCTTTACTTGTATTATAAACGTGGGTGTCCTCAGTTAGTTATTGGGTCATCCCATGTGAAATAACCCAAATGTAAATACATCAAGACATTTTGATATTTAGCATGGTAATGTAAATTATCCAGAATTTTGTATCAGGGGTGTCTAGTCCAGAGGCTACTGCCATTTCAGGGCCCTTAGTGTGACACAGTATTGGAGTCCCCTGAGATGCACATCCACCTACCAACTAAGTGTTAGTTTAGATCAAACTGCTCCAAGACAACATTTTGACTGACTGAATGTGGCCCTATACATTCTTGATGTTTGATAGATCGGTCTATGTTTACTGTGCCAAATGTTTTTTTTTTTTTTTTTTAATACTGGCCTATTCAATGTGAACTGGAAATCAATATTGAGTTTCTGTAAAGTGTTATGGTAGATTTGTGAAACTGAATTTGATTAGCTGTTCTGGAACTAATAATTCAATTCAATTCAGTTTTATTGATTTATATAGCAGCAACAACAATTTACAGCCAGAGCCTGAACACGTAGAGCAAGCACTTAAGCAACGGTGACCAAAAAAACTCAGAAAGAGACCTTGAGCAGAACCAAAGTCGTGAAGGGGAGACTCATAGAAAGATAGAAAAATGTGTGTGTGGTGTGTGTGTGTGTGTGGGGGGGGGGTACCTCAATGTACTTTATTTTTTTATCATACTCTTTAAGCCACCCAACTCTCTCCGTCTAGGTCTTCATTTGAAGGGAAATGTCGGAATTACTCAACCCGTGACCATTTTTAGATATTTGTGGGTGCAAACAAGTACTAAATAAGGATTGCAGTCGGTTACGTTTTCAGTTAGAATGCTAAAACCCTCAACCACAACGGCTATAAAATGGAATCCTGTGAGGCAAGCCAGCACGTCAAAGTAAAACTTGTTTTCAACACTGAAAGGCTTGTTATTATAAGGCTCTGATATGGAAAGGATCCCTACAGAGATCCACCTGCATCTGTTTACCTCAATAACTGTAAAGGAAATGTAGAAAATGACTTTTGTGCCGTCAGTGTTTTAGCTTTCTCTTCTTCTTCGTCTCTGAAGTAGCACCCCATTCAGTGCCTGTAGTCAATTAGCCTACTATGCGGTGCTGGAGTGGATGCTCAAAGGGCAGCGCTTCCCTTTGATAATCAACTACCTCGATAATCGACTACCACTTGAGGAAAGTTTCTCTAACTGGACCTCAGACATTGAGGACTATGTCCCACCCGATCTATCTAAACATCTAAATCTGAAATGCTTTTTTAGCATCCCAAAAGGGATTATCTCGATGACAGCTCGATACTTTGTGGATTCCATATTATATAGGTGTTCTGTTTGTTGAGCGGGTGCAATGTATGCCTTCATTAGCCATATATTTAATGGATCCCTGTTGTCTCAAAACAGCCAACTGTTTAAGGGATCATCTCCCTGCATCAAACACAACCCCGGATGTTAATAAGGTGCATGCCTTTGCAATTTATATATACCAAACTGTTCTCATGTGAGTGCAGAAGATTGCACCTATGACTCCATTAAAACCAAACACCTTGGTGAATGCCTGTTTAATTGTGCTTCGGTCTTTGAGAGAGAGTGGAAACCTTACGTACTCATTTCTGTGAAGCATGAGGCTACTAGTGACCATGTGTAGATGTACTGACACCTCTCTAGGATATCCTGGTCACACTGCTCAGAGTGTGTTGGAAAGACCCCTATGTGTAGAACTCAAGAGCAGTAGTGACCCGTGCAGAGACGGGGGGAGGGCAAATGGGGGTAAATGTAGCCTTTGTCTGCACTCTCTTGCAGTCATCCCCAGACAACCAATTGTGACGGGCCGAGCCTCGGGTTACCCTCTATCCGTGGGTATGGCCAAAGGCTCAGAGTCAGAGTAAAGTTTTTCAGCTTTTTTTTTGGTTTATTACTTTTCAAAAGTTCAAGAACCCATAAGGCATTCACAAACTTCACAAAAAGAACACAATTATGCTAAGCCTCTAAATGACTAGAGGACAACCATCAGCAGTTCCCACAGATGCACATACCTTACCAAGAAATATGCGCTCTTGGTGCTGGCATCTCCTTTCTGCTCTCAAACCTATAACCTACTCCATTGTGTGTATAGAAATGATAAGCCATTACATAATCAGCGTTTTTCAGTTAACTGCAGTATTACCTTTAAATCGGACACGTTACCTTACTAAATGTGATTTATCTTAGTTATGGGTTTTAAAGGAGTTTTCTGAGGCTGCTGAAAAAACGAGCCTGAGGTTCTGGCTAAGGTGCTCACAAACTACTTGGGGACATGTGAATTAACCTATTTTACGTGAAGAAATCTGTTGTCGGAAGATGTTTGGTTGCCTAAGGTGACGAGGGTTCGTGTGTCATTTTATTCCCTTACCCTTATCCGTGTTCGTAATCCTGGGAGGCTCTCCCGCCCCCAACCCCTTCCCTTATCCTAACCAGGGTTTGTACTCCCATGGGAGTTACCTCCCACAACCCTCCCACTCCTTACCCTGGATAGCCTCTGGCATGCCATAGTATATTGAAATTGATGTTTAGATAAATAGGCAGTGTACCGTTGAGACACTGAGATATGCATATGAAATCCTTTTGAGGTGTATCTGTTGTTGTCCCTGGTAATAACATTGTGTTCTAACCCTACATGAGTGTGGAGGAGGGTGGGTCTGGGTCACTGCCTTCTGGAGGTGTCATGGGCCGAATTCAACAAAACACTGACAAAGGAAGGTGTCCACTTCACAACTCCAGTGAAATGCTCATGAAGGCATCTTCATTGTTGTTGCTGTTGTTGTTGTTGTTGTTGTTGTTGTTGTTAAGCATCGGTATGATGGTTGTAGTGTATCCTGTTTTATATAATACGTAGGCTAGTGAATACGTATAAGTATACGTACATACATTTATATTTTGTTCATTTCTTTGTTCAATTCATTACTGGCATCTGCTGCACTCTTACGTGTGCAGCTGGTGGTCCATCAGTAGTGGAGGGGCTATCCCTGTAATTACAATGATATAACTGTGGAAAGAGAGAATGACGATGGTGTAGACGATGTGAGGTGTTGATAGAGTTTCTGCCGCAGAAGTTGTTCCTTCGTATAGACGGACAAGTGCGGTTTTAGGGATACTCCGGAAAGGTGGGTTTTCTCAGGCCTAATCAGCCTAGGGAGGTGGGCTAGTCTGGCTCTATGACCACAGCAAGTGGGTTGTTGTACCTGTGTTTTCTTTTGTTTTAGGTCATATGTATCCAAACTGGTGGTGACTCACATGCCATTGCATTCACACAAACCACATGGTCATATTAGGAGGCACCAGCCAGTTTTATAGAAAAACACAAGAGTCTAAACAAAATTTTTTACAAAACCAAAAGGAATAAAACCGTGCAGGTAAGACAGGCAAGGATGCTGCACATTCTTCGGAGTGAGAAAAGGTAAGCCTCATCTCTCTGGGGTCCGTCAGGCGCCAGATCATTTGTATTGGGTTGGTTTAGTTTTGTTACACACACACACACACGCACTTACACACACACACCTACTTTCCATAATTTGAGTATATCTTATTATTACTGGGCTGGGAGAGTAGCGTGGGAAATTACACCACGTTGATGGGTAATGATGCATGTGACCACTGTTGGAAAGCCCCAACTAATACCAGGAGGAATTGCAGGAGGAAAAACATATTTTTCTGTGTATAACTAAATTGAGTGCAAAGGAGCCAATACAGGGGCTTGCATGTGCTGAACTGACTAATGTAGGCCCGGTTCATTTGCCTGAGTTAGTTGGAGGCATTTCTATGTGATATCATAGGTTTTTCGTTGATTGAATTATAAGCTTTAAAGCCCCATTCTGCGATAATAGTTGCAGAGTGAAGCTCACTTTTACATCACTGTTGCAAATACAAATCGCGCTTTGAGACCCCCTAATGGACAGTGTAAATGTGTATTTGTTTATAGGATGTTAAGGGATGTTTATGATGAAAACTAGTGAGTTGCCAACTTTCCTAACACAGCCAAATATCAAACAAGCACAACACAGGACATAGAAAGACAGCTATTGCTGTTATTGCTAAGTTATTGCTGACTAGTCCAACAGAAGGAAGGCCAGTTTGGCATCTGACTTGCTCAGTTACTCTCTCTTTATCTCTTCGTATATTCTGACAACGTCTTCCTAGGTTTCTTCGCTGCCTCTGCCGTGATGTCCATGCAGAGAATACTACGCTAACTTCCTTTTATAGCTATCCCATGGGTCTAGTTGTTGTGGCGTGAGGTGGTGCCATAAATCATTACATAGTTATCGCGTTACATTGCTGTTAGACGCCATTCTCAGTATAACAAGTGTACCACCAAATTGTTGAATAATGTTACTTTAAGACGGCTGTCACCCTGGTTAACTATCAAAATATTTTCTCCTCTCTGGTAATATTGGGGAAGCTAGACTATTGTATTATTGCATTAGTTTACAGCAACGGGCACTATATGCCCAAAACGGCATAAAACATAAACAATCAAGCATTCATTTATGTCCACATTAAAGAAATTAAATAAGTCAAGTCACTCTGAAATTAAAATGCAGTGATACATTTACTGTTTTGTAAGTCCTGCCAGGTTATGTGTTAACTATAACTATAATGAGTATTAAGGCAGATTACTTGAATTAGCCTATTATACAGGCACTGCCCTACTAACCTTAACCCACACAGAAATAAGTAGGCATGATGACCCACTCTCACAGTAAAGGAAACTGATATTCATTTGCCGATAGATGAATCAGAATTCACCACTGATGGTATGTGATTGTTGTATTCAAATTCCCTCTGCCTGGGGGGGACTATACTGGCACACCCGTATCAGAATCCTCGGCTCAGGGGAATTTTGTATGTATCACCAACGTTTTTTGGCCATTTTTGAGTTTCTGCCACCAAAAAAGGACCCTTTAAGTTCTAAGTAGGTCTGTGGTTAGTGGATGACAGATATTGAAGAGACTTTAGAAAAATGAGGCAGCAGAATAAAGAAACATCTGTTCCATTCTCACAATCACAATTTGCTCATACATTGCCTTTCAGAGTAACATTTACAGAAAGTGTTTTTGATGCAAATGAACACAGTAGAAATAAGCACTTTGTAGAAGCACTTTGTGTCATTCTGAATTTATGTAAGTATACTGCAATTCCTGGGATTTACATAAACTTACTTTCAACATGCTACCCTGAGATGTTTGAAAACTTTGCAGAGTATCTGTTTGTCCATGTTTTCCTTCTGACCCCTTTGCTTCAACCTTGTATTGTACAGGGGGTGGACAACATTTTGGAACCACTCCTGAAAATGCCTTTCCTTTTGCAGTATCTACACCAGTGTTTCGTTTAAAAATGTGAATCCTATTTAGCGGCATGTCTAATTAAATGAGGTTGAACTGGCAGTACTTTGCTTGGCAAGTCTCCAAACCAAGATGAGGATACTAACAGAGTTCTTTAGGGGACAAATCATTTGTACCTGCATTACAGGTTAATTAGTCAAGGTGCCAAATAGAATAGTGTATGCACAACACTCAAACTGGTGACAACTCTCTGACATAAAGAGTTGAAGACTTATAATAATCACACATTTACATTTACATTTTACATTTAGTCATTTAGCAGACGCTTTTCTCCAAAGCGACTTACATATGTGCGACTTACAATGTATACACATTTTACATTTACACTGATGGCACACTGCACATCAGGAGCAATCACACCTCTTAGAATCACCACATCATTCAAATTAAATGGAATGGAAATTAATATCTGAACCAGTATCAACAGAAACAGTAGGTTGTGAGGCTCATGAAGCTTATATTTTTTATAGCTATATAACACAATTCAGTGGTATTTGTATTCAAGGCTAACATTACAGTGCATAACATGGCCTGAGACACACAAAACACATACACATTACATATGCACTTTTTGGAGGAAGCTAAATACATTTAGTCATTTAGCAGACGCTTTTCTCCAAAGCGACTTACATATGTGCGACTTACAATGTATACACATTTTACATTTACACTGATGGCACACTGCACATCAGGAGCAATCACACCTCTTAGAATCACCACATCATTCAAATTAAATGGAATGGAAATTAATATCTGAACCAGTATCAACAGAAACAGTAGGTTGTGAGGCTCATGAAGCTTATATTTTTTATAGCTATATAACACAATTCAGTGGTATTTGTATTCAAGGCTAACATTACAGTGCATAACATGGCCTGAGACACACAAAACACATACACATTACATATGCACTTTTTGGAGGAAGCTATAGTGAGTATGCTATTCTCTTTGTCGCCTGGCAACTGTTCATTATGGCCATGGTTTTGTATTGGTATGGGCAGCCTTTTCCTGATACTATACTATGAATCACTATTCTGCGTATATTCTGCATGTGGGAAAACAACATGACACCATTTCCTAAGACCCTATAAACCCTGTTCCCTCATGATGTCGTCATTTTTTAACATGATAAGATAAATGATGGTCTCATAATATCTCTAAAGAGTTAGACTGAAAGTTTGATTAAGACAGAAATACAGTTCTTGTTGAGTAAGCGGGAGAGGCTGTTGTTAGGCTTCCTATGCCCAGTTTCAGGGAGGGGTAGGTTAGATTTTCAGCCTCACTTGTTCACATTCTCCTTATTTCACTTGACTATTACACCATATAGAAAAGTAGAGATTGAAAAGAAAAAAATACTGTCCGACATAACATCTTTACAGGCATTTTTGGCAGACTGCAAGTCTACTCTACATCAATCTCCATTCACTCAAACAGGATCAAATGAACAAGCAATTACCAGGCAATTAAGGTGTCCAATTCTGGTATCCAAGGGGAACTTCGAATCTACATTAGCACCATTTGCTTTTCCTTGTGGTCTTGCTGATTCTTGGGAAGAGTGACTCTACATACTTTAGACCAACCGCTGTTAGATGTGAAGCAAAAACAAAAAAAAGGGGAAAAGTTGACAGTGATAGACTCAAATTATTGCTCTTACTAAGTTGTTTTCCTCCGGTTCCTCACAGCATGAAATTACAGAACATTTGAGGGGATGTACCACTGTGAATGGACTGGTTGGATCCCATTAAAGGTTTCTGACATAGTGTTCAATCGGTCCCCTGCCTAGACGATGGGTTAATCTCAGTGTTCCCTCTTCCAATAGGCGTGCAGGCTTAACTGCTAATTCTGTGTGTGCACTGGAGCTACAGCACCCTCAATATTTTGGACCTTAACCTAAAAAATATTGAGACAAATGACAGTCACCACTCTGTACAGATATTGAGGTTGGCCTATTTGAAGGTGCTCAGAGTCCTTGATCCGTACACCATTAAGGTTGGTACCCAAAACAGTTCACTAGTGGTTCAGCATTGCCTAGCAGGCGGTAGATGACGAACAGGAAAAAAGGATTTACTGATGTAAATGGTTCTATCAATCTCAGAAGGATGCTAAACTAATGCTAACAGTATCTCATGACTGTTTCAGAGATAAAAGTAATTTACACACTTTCTAATAGTCTAATAACTACCTAACCCTCATTGCTCTTTGTGGGTATTCTATATGCATTATGGTATATATTGCACTTAGGTTCCACTTCCATAACCATTGATGTAGGTATTCTACTGAGCATCTGGGGCCGTAGCTATGCCTACAAAGCTGAACACTCTGGTTGTGTGCAGAAGGGCCTGAACAATTCAGGACTAAGTAACAATCTATTGGATCTGACCATCTGACCTCTGTTAAAAATCATTTTTCAGACGCTAGCAAGTTTGAATTGAGGAAATGTCTTTTCCGTTCATCATAAATGTAACGTGTACCACGTGTGGTCTAGCTTACTTATTTCCTCAAAGTTTTAGGCAGCTGTCTAGCACGCCAAGGTCAGAGCGTGCAAATATTCAGGTCCAGAAAGCAAAACAGGCACCGCTGGTCAAAAAGCCACAATACATCTCCATTCCTTTTATTTGATGCTGACAACAGACAAGTGCTTTTCACAGCTGAGTTCCCTGCACAACCCTACTCTCTCACATAGCCCTGTTAGAGTGGGAAGAGTAACAGCAATATCTACCAGTCTCAAATGTTTCCCTCTCTCTCTCTCTCTCTCTCTCTCTCTCTCTCTCTGTGTGTGAGGGAGACACTGAGGAAGTGGATGTCAGTGACAGGACTGGAGCTATCAACACTGGTGATATCAAGTGTTTTGCTTGTATTTATGCATTTATACGTTTTTATGCATGTTTAGTTTGTAATTGTAATGCCAGTCTACCAATGGAACAACGCTCAATTTCTGTTATGTTACTCACTGTGTGGCACTGTTATGAAAATGTCAATGTTATGTTATCTTTCAATTAAGTCATGCAGACCAAATGCCTTTTTCATAATTTATTTTTCTTTTTTTATTTACATAGTGTCCCTTTTTATGTCTGTGACAAAACTTGCCAAAACAACATCAGTGATATTGAACATTCACGAAAGCCATTGGTTTACCTGGAGGCCAAAGGCATGAGAATACAGAGGTATAGTGCAACATGCAAACCTTTGCCCTGTGTTCTTTACTATGGAATTAAAATGCTATCACATGGCCTTTGCCACATTCAAAAATGATTCACACATTGTAGTGAAGGAATGTGAGGCTGCAATCACTCAAAAAGTGATACAACTAATAGAATAGGTTTTATTTAGAGTCGTCAGGATATTAATTAATCAGAAAGAAAAATAGACTTCATGTAATGCATTTTAGAAAAATTGCCTTCCTTTAATTAAAAAGATTAAAGCTGTCTACCTTGGGATGGTGACTGGTTAATGGCTGATGGGACACATAAGTCGCAAAACATTACTCAGTCCTGCTTTTCGCTTCAAAATAGGCTGTGGTCTTGGATGTTTCTTTGCAGATGCATTCTGGGAAAATGAAAGAATCATTGGCGTGTTTTTTGAGAATAAACAAGTTGAGGTTAACTATATGCAGGTTAATGACAGGAACAGTAGCATTTATTTTGTGCAAGAGTGGCAGAAAAGTATTAACGTATTTATTTACATTACGACATTGTGTCGCATAAACCTAAATGCCACACACACAAGAGAGAGACAACAACAAGGGCCATTTTTTAAATGTGGTGAAAACAGCTAAATAAATGATAGCTTACATAGTTAGCTTGTTTAGGTTACAGAATAAACACAAGCACAACATCAGCTGACATTAATGAATCATAGTGGGGCTGGTATATTCATATAGGATTTAATGAATCATAGCTGTGCTGCTGTATTCATTCATGAAGTAATTACAGCTGCCGTGAAACCGTTGTCAAGCTATCCAGCATTTTTGAACAGCTATTCTTAGGGGTCCATTGACTTTCTCAAAATTGCGTAATAGATTGCATCCAAGTCTTTCTTTGTGTATAGACCTACATCTTGCAGGTAGAGAAGTGCCAGGCGAACAATGACACTTTCATAGCAAAAGTGGTTTGGAGCTTCGAAGCTTTTGACATCCTCCTCCATCCATGAAAAAATTCGTAGGCCTGTTGCTAAAGCCGTCATTTTGATGCTCCGCACACTGGTTTTAACATTGACTTGTATGGAGAGCATTGTACTCCATTTTTATTTACCACTTCCAGACATTTTATTTGCAAACCTATGTCCTGAAAACACTTACTGCCCCAATGTATTACTATTTTCAGTGCACAGTTCTATTCTTCATAAAGTCCCAAAACATAAAATTGACAAATCATCCGGAAAACAGCAAAACACATCCTTAAACATTATTAGAGTCGTCTTAAGCCATATGCTGTACATTGCAGTTAATACAGTTCCTACAGTGGGATGGGTCAGATGTGCATGGTGTGTTGGTGAGGATGCAAAGTTTTGTTTCCATAGATCGCGTGGCAGTGTGGTTTCAAGTGTGGCTCCAGAGCATTGCTTTGAAGCGGTGTTGAGAGGTGCATGGAGACTGAGTATTAAGCCACCCATCCCTAGCTCAGAGGGTCGGGTCGGGGCCGGGGCAGAGGCCGGGGCCGTTTCTGCAAACCAGGGGTTTTCAACTGATTTGGACACAGGGACCACCATTCTGACTAAGAAGCAAACTGAGAACTAATGTTTTAAAAAGAATTGTGATTCCACAATTAAACTACATTATTGAATGCATGGTCAGGGATCACCTGCAATGCCTTCATGAACCACCAGGGGGCCACAGACCACTGGTTGAAAACACTTGGAGCACTTGGTAGCCTAAGTTCCCTGACTTCCTGCAATGAAAAAGCATCTATTCTGTCTCTGGTAGTAATACGTTCAATTTCTTACCGGTATGTTGATTAATGGAGGTTGGCAAACAGCTTTTAGGTGCATTACCACCACCTTCTGATGGTTTTAGTATGTTACTAACTACCAGGCACCCAATAGCCCAATGAGAAACAAAATGCATTCCCATGTATAGGCAGCACCTGAGTATTAACAGCAGGGCTGCATACATTTTACAAAAACAATGTATAAACTACAGTTAATAGGCAGGAAATGACTGTATGTGGAGGTGAGGGAACGAGGTTGGCAAGCACACACAAGACTAGTGCAGCTAGGTGTTAGAGGTTTTGTAGCTAAATCAACCACATCGCTATTCCAAATATGTTAGATTACTAAGGCACATGTGAATTAACCTGTATTGTGTGAAGAAGCCTGTTGTCGCAAGATGTTCTGGAAGTTGGGATGCTGGCCATGAAGTGAGTTATGAGGTTATGGAGCCAGTTATACAGTGTTGTGTTTCTCTAGAAACTAACAACTGTCACAGAAAGGTACAGAACAGAGGGTGAGAGGTCAAGTGAATAAATGGAAGGCTAATGCTACTTGGTTTCTCACACTGACTGGTATATATTTCAAATGCTCAAATACCCCCTTCATCCGCACTCATGAAATACCTCTTGTCCAATCAGAAATGAATAAATAAATAACTGTTGTATAATGTCTAATATAATAGTAGCCATGAGAACTCAATCCACACTTAAAAGATTCCAATTCCAACGATTGTTTTTTTTTAGTCTGTTTACATATGGTAGCAATGCGCACGAGTCAGTCTTTCCTTTTAGTATCTTGCCCCTTTCCGAAAACTCAGGCACTCATTAGACTACTGTTACATAAAGGACTGGATGGCAGGAATCTTATATGCAGACACAATTTACAGGGCAAGGGTAGACCAAGATGCTAACACATGAGGGAAACTATAATGGGGGATTTACGCACAACACACTGACTCTAAGTGCTAACATAAAATACAAGCATTATCACTAAAAAGGAGCACAAATGCATTCCAAGTTCAAACATTAATCACAAAATACACATCAACAGAGAACGCACAGAATGATGGGAACTACACTAAAATACTGATTTCTTAGGAGAAATGTGAATGTATTTTGGTCATTAGGACAGCAGCTGGTGTCTTCAGAGAGGCTACATCTTGGAAGGGCTTGAATGGATTCACTCATGACAAACGAATGAATAGATAAATACAGTCATCAGAAACTTCCAAACAAAAGTAACTACCTAAGGGGTGAAAAAATCAATTGCAAAGCCCATTAGATAGGAGTGGTGAGAGGAGAGGGTGGTGAGCAGGAGGAGGGCTGGGGGCATTGAGGGCAATAAAATCATATGACTCACATTAAGTGAGAAAGATGAAGTGCTAGGACAGAAGGAAATGGGATTATGAAACTGCCCCCAAGGCAAATGAATATCTCTGAAAAGTATCGCTTGCTCAAGGATGACTCAACTGCATAGCGTTGAAAGAAAAGAAAAAAAACATTCTCTCCGTCGCCACCTCCTCTCTGTCCCTCAAAAATGGCTTTTCTGAGACGTATGTGAGGGAGTAAAATGGCGCATTCTGTTGTCTCTTTTTCTGGCTGTCTCTCTCTCTCTCTCTCTCTCTCTCTCTCTCTATCTATCTATCTCTCTTTCGATCTTGTTCCTCTCTTTTCTCTCCTCCTTTTTTTGATAGGTGATCATTTAAACCAGGGAAGAAGAAAAAGACTGTGGCTGGAGAGAGGAGACTAATCCAGCAGTTTAAATCCTCCGCAAGCCCCTCCCATGCCTGTTCAATCCATCTCTTTGAAATTCACAACGATACAGAAATGAATGAGAGATGGGATGGGATGAGAACGGAGAAGAGACAGAGAGAGAGAGAGAAGATGAGAGAGAGGGGGGAGATGCAAGAAAGAGGAAGCGAGAGATCCCTCCCAGACTGCGCCTGCTTGATGTCTGACTAGCCACCTTTGAGCATGCTAATGAGGAGTTGCACTTGGCTTTAACCAAACCTTGTTCTACAGAAAAATCTTGACAAAAATAGCAACGATGAAACACAAGCAAGTGCCACGGAAAAAAGGAGGATAGTAGGAGGAACTATTAGCATCTGGTTGGAAGACTCTTTTGGAGAGACTAACAGAACAGAGGCCCAATCTAGTCTCTCCCCAGTTGTCAATGGGCCAGTTAAACCGTTAGTGTCCTGTGTTTGATCTCCAGGTCAAGTCCATCCATTCATTATGGATATGCCAAGACTGGTGGTCTATGGGAGAACAGGCTGGGTTGCCAAGCCTTGGTGATTTAAAGAGAGAGATTTAACAGAGCTTAGCAGTGGTCCAGTGTAGCAAATGGATCGTGAATGTACAGCCCAGAATGTACAGACTCTTTTCTTTCAGTGAAAAACCCTTGGGATATGCAATGCGGAAGCATAAAACACAGGACTGCCTCTCCTCATGAATATCCATGTGTGATGCACCATTTAGCCTACTGATCAGTGCATGTATGTTGATATCTTCAACCCACTGAACTGCTAGTTTCATACAGTATCTGCAAAAATGATACACAGATGCGGACTGCCAGTTTCATATCTGCAGTAATATTACATCTGTCACTGAAATTTGAAATGCACACTGAGCCATTTTCTTGTGGCTTAATTTGTGTCGCGTGGCACGGCTTCCCTGAAAAGTGTTTCAAAGGTACAGAGAAAAAGGCCAGAGGGATTCGCAGGGAGATTAACAGAGCGAGAGAAGTGATGACTTTCTGACTCGGCCACATCTGGTGACTGCAGCGGCAATTTGGAAGGAGCAAGCTCTTGAAATTACGGTGATTTTTTAACCTTCCCATTTGCCGAACATGTCCTTTGACGTATCCGTTTGTATGACATCCATCTGGCTATAAGCTTGTCACTGAAGATCTACACAGATTGGCAGTGTCATACATTAGCAAAGCTCTGTCCTGCATTAGGAAAGAGCTAGACTAAGTATGGATTCCTTTTTCACAGGCAGAGGAAGAGCATCATACCTCTGGTTACCAGGAAACAGCGAAAAGCAATTTGGGAGGGGGGAAGCAGGCAGTGGGGAGTAATGGCAGTTAAGAATGTGAATTTCATCAGCAAACAGGAAAGGAATTTAAATGTATGTGTGTATGCAAATGGGTGTACATCCTGCCAAATGAGTTGTAAACATAATTTCATGCCTTACATTTAAATGAAACCCAACAAAAGAACGTTTTGTTCTTGAAAAGGGTATAATTTTGTATAGACCCACCATGCAAGGACACAAACAGAGAAAGTCAGGGGAAAGCATCATCACAATGGTGTTCACGTAAGCTGACAGGGCATGATAAGTGGACACCGACATTTGTCATGTGTAGAATCAAGGTCCATGGAAATTCATGCATGAAAGCTCAGCGCCCTTCTAAACAATCAGAACGCAACTGAGTGATGGAGGAATGAATGAATCTGCATGCACTTACTTCCTGTCTCTATCTGCTTGATCTCTTCCTGCTTAGATGTTCTATGAAAGGCAGTTACCGTATAAAAGTGCTTTAATGGGATCTTCCAGCACACCATATATTAACACTGCCTTTGAAACATGGACCTGTGCTCCTCTCAATTATTCTTCAACATCATTATGTTATCAAACACAGAGATGGTTGTGCTTGATTTCCCTGTGGTGATTGCCCAAAGTCTATATGAATCATGGGCCCACTTGATTCCCACCTCTGCATGTGACACAAATCAACAAAGGAAATTGAATTGGCGTCTGCTTGACTCTAAGGCACTCATTCTCAAATTCAATGTGGGAAAATCTGTCAGAAGTCCTGCTAAGGTCAAGGGAGAAACCATTACAGGAGGGTAACGGGTCGATGGTAAAACGAATCGAGGACTGCTCCCCCGTTGATGTGCGGGAAGGACTAATGGAGTGTGCTATGCTGAGGCATGATGACGCTCTGATAGATTGCTCCTGATTGGCTCCTGGTGATTGATGGTGGTATTACAGGACAGATGAATAATTGAATTAGGTCTGGTTGCCATGGACTAAGCTGAGCGAGCTGACTGCTCCCAGTTACATCTCTTCTCCCCATTCTTCCTACATTTCCACTCATTCTCTCCTCTTGTAGTCTCACTCCCCTCTTCTCTCACTCCTCTCCACTTTTCTCCTCTTCTCTGTCTGGCATGGTTTACACACAACATATTGCACTCGACCTTTTCTGTCTCTCTTTCTGTCTCTCTGTTCTCAAAGCTTTGTCCACCTGCCCCCCCCCCCCCCCCCCTCCTCCTCCACAACACTCACACACACTCCTATAAATGCCCTTTTCTAGCAAGTCATTTTGAAAATGATACTCTCAGACTAAAGCAGCACCCTCTCATCTCCCACAGTCGGCAGACTGCGTACGTATCAACGGTGGTGGAAGAGTTATCCGCGGGCCTTTGTTGGATTTGAGGTTATCGACACCGGGGAAGGTCTCTGGTGTGTTGAGGAGCTGGCAGGTTTCTCGTCTCTCCTGTACACACACCTAAAATGAGGGGGCTCTAATCCTTCCCCGGCCTGATGGGATGTGCTTTAGAGACGACTTCTGAAGAGTCATGTTGCTTTTTTTCTCTTCTGCTACTGCTTCATTTAATTTATCCCTCTGAGATAATTTTTTCCCTCCAGTTTTTCAATTTTTCTCAGGTGCATATGTTTGATACAGAAATTCATTTCATTTCCAGATGGATTTCTTTTGGAAGTAGTACTGTTGTCAATTTTTTAACAATTCCATACAGCTGATACAATGTCAGGAATGAGTGGGCCAATAAATTCCTTATGAGGCAGCCAAACATCTTGGAAAAGAAATACATCAATATCAAACTACCTTTTCATTTGTCCCTTTTCATGTGATGGAAAGGCATTGGAAAGGAACAGTGAACAAAGATCCTCAGTGGAAGAGTTTTGCCATGTCTTCATTGCTTTCAAAGTGTGTATCTTCTTCTTAATTTAGGTATGGAATAACAGATGTGGGGGCATAGTAGTCACAGCACTCAGAGAATAGGTTGACCAAATCATTGCTTTGCTTCCTCGCGCCTATACAGATGATTCTGCACCGAATCGAGGGAACATCGCACTTCACTGTCAATGTAATTATGACAATCATAGACGGCTGAGGGGCCAACTGAGAAAGCTAGAGCAGGGGAGATGAGGGGTGATAGTGGAAGTAATTTGTTGCCCTTGGCTCAGTGTTCTCTCATACCAGACAGGCCTTTCACTGCGGCTTGAAGATTTTCATCAGCTTGACACAGCCCTGCGGTTGCTCAGTCCATCTGTTGCGCTCACAACGGAGGTGATTTGCTGAAATGAACATGGCATGGCAACCCCGGCGTCCGTGAGTCACAGTGACCTCGGAGGGATAGAGGAGATGATGCAGACGCAGGGTCCTGATTTTGATTGTGGGTGTTATCTTCCCGCCCTCCATTCCGCTCAGCTTTATTATAATAATGACTTTGATGGCTGTCTCTCTCTCTCTCTCTCTCTCTCTCTCTCTCTCTCCCTCAGAGTTGTGTCTCATCTCTCTGGAGGAGGACTGATGGGTGACTCACAGGAGCTACGGTGGCAGAGGAAGATAGATGTGTTCCAATAGTTGTGTTTGACTACAGCCTCACTAAACCCTAGAGGGCATCATTTAACAGCCTTACTGACTAAATTAACAGCAGCGGAAAAGTTCTCCCAATTCTAGTTAAGCATCACTCTAAGAGAGCCATCCATGATTACTTGGGGCTTATTAGTACTGCACAAGTGAGAGCAGATATCAGTTGAGGATCTCCAGCCTTCCGTGACGCACAGATACTCGGTTCTTCTTTGTTCAGTTCAGCTTGCAGTCGGCGTTTGATTTATTTAGTAAAGAGAAAATGGTGGCATGTGTTGGGAATAGGAATCATCCCTAGATGTCCCACGGCAAATGTAAAATGCATGGAGTATGCATGTCACTGGGACTCTTCTTCAATCACCTCGGTCTTGTCCCCGGCCCTAAAACAGGACACGTAGGTGGGAGAGGGAGAGGATTGTAAGTGCTCCCAGAGAACTTTTAGCTCCTTGGCAATCAAACATCCATTTCCCTGCCTTGAGGCATAACACCTCTGAGGGCTGACCAGAGGATGAGAGGGGAGAGCAAAACCAGGAAGTGTGGTGGAGAGGGAGTAAGGCCACTGATTTATGAGCTATTTCATGTGTCACACAAGGGGAAAAAAGGTTTTTTGTAAGACTGAGCCTGCCTGTAATTTATCACCCCCCCTGCATGCTTTCCAACCCCACTCTCCACTTGAGCCAAATGTGTGTAGGTTGGTGAGGTAGAAATAATAAAACCGATTGTAATAACACTGAGAATTGCAACACTTTTTGACAATAGCAAGCCACTAAATAAACACTGGACACCTTGCATTGTGGTGGAAATGGATGGGCTGATGAATGATGTGGCTCTGTGAGAAATACAAAGTCATTTCTGGAGGACTCTCAATTCCTTCTTAAGATAACCGTTGTGATTAGTCCGGAGATATTGGCACCGTGAGCTGTCCTCTGCCACACTGGATGCTTTAAATTAAATACGATAAGAACATTAAAAACATTATTATTAAACGGGTATAAATGTGTTTGAATACAATATCTTTTTAGGATTTACGTGTCTATAATTCTATGGAGCGAATTTCGTGCCACCTTGAAATGCATACACAACTTTGGGATAAGGGGAAAAACAATCACCACATTGTATTGTTTTACAGTGCACAGCACACAGAAACCGTCCCATGTAGAAATGCAATAAACAAGAGTTATTGCTTTTCAGTGTGTGACGTGAAGAGAACATACCATAATGAAAAGCCAAATCACCATTTCATTGATTTGCATCTTGTTCAACTACCATCCAGAAAAACAATGTGAAGGGTTTACATTACACACACAATTTAATGATGAAATCGTGCCATACCACACCAAAATGGAATAGGTTTTTCCCCTAACGCTCTATCGGTTCTTTTTCTTTTTCAAAAAGAACATGCTGAAATCGTACCACCAAGAAATCTAATCAAGCAAGTAAGTAAGCAAGCAAGAAAAATAAACTCTGGTCACCTCAGTGTCAATAATCCATGCGTTTGCATTGACTTATCTCTTGTTTTGAAAAACATTTAGTGTGATAATTGTCCAGGCCAAAAAGGCTTTGTATGTTTGATAGACCACAAGCAAGTTGAAAAACCACAAACTCAATATTTTTCGTCTCCCTAATGCTGAAAATACATGCAAGCAAAGAGAGTGAAGCAAAGTTATGTGTTTCATTCATATCTGTTGGAGGCAGGCCATAGACATAAAAACGTAGACGCCGCATTGCCTGCCAGAGTCTATTGGGTGGGATACGTCAACGGGTCCGCCATGTTTCTCAGGGCAAAACTGACTGGCAAACCAATGCAGGTCAATGAGGAGCTGCAGTTATTTTAAGCTAAAAAGCACTCTAACATTTGGACCGTTCTCAACCGATCATAGATGTTGTGTTATATTTAAGGGATTATTATCTACGTTTAAAAAAAATGGTTTGGTCACCACCATTTACATGGTAGATAAAAACCCAAATAACAGTTTTATTGGTTTTAGATAGGAGATGAACCAACTTGTGCTCTCTTTCGCTCTCTCACCCTCACTCTGAACGAGGGTAATGAAAGTCACGTAACTAATTTCTGGTTACAACTGATAAACTTTCTGGTCTTCACTTTTCGGACCACTCATCAACGATGGATGATACCAAACTGATTGTGTATTGATGGGAATGGCAATAGCGTAGATGAGTATAGACTCGGCCTGCTCCCTGGAATGCATTTATTATTTTCAGCTTTACCTTCTATCATCCACACTTGCCTTATCTGATACTTTAAAACTAATTTAGTAGTCCTACTTCGTGATGTAAAATGCCTGATGCTCAATTTCAATATAAAAACCATAAACAAGTCTGACATCTGAATATTTTCAATACTGGAGACGTTAAATGTTTTGCTAACGTAAAACAGACACGACAAATCAATCAGCAACTGCTTATTATAGCATTATGCAACAAGACAAAATACAATTGTGTTTACATTCTCAGTGCTTATTATTTTCCAGGGACATTTATCATAGTCCCTTTTAATAAAAGTTCAGTGTAATCAGCTTTGCTGGATTGGAGGACAACTTTGAATAATCCACACCATGAGTTCTTTTGATGTGCTTTCTGTGCTTTTTAGGCCTCCACCAGCTTGGTTTCATTTCATTCTCATTACTGGACATAAGGCTTGTAGCTGTTTTTCGTAAAGCTGCAAGATAATAAAGCATTGTTTAAAAATAAATATGTGAAAATCATTTAATAAACATGTCAGAACATGTAGGTAGGTAGAATAAGGTTATGGTTATGTTTAACGTATTTAGAAGACGCTTTTATCCAAAACATAAACAAAGACATTAGAAAACAGTTAAATATTTAAAAAAAAAACATTAACAAAAGACAGTAATACTAGCCTAAAAAAAATCAAATAAAGAAACAATATTATGTACCAATTAATAATATGAAGAAGAAGAACAACAACAATAACGAATACCAAAACTATGACTAAACAGATTAACTAATTAGACAGATGATAATTAAAAAGCTGAGTTTTAAGCACCACACCGGTCACTGGAACAGACAGCACTAAGTACAGTGCCAATCCAATGGCTGTCTTATAAGACATATTGAGGGATTTAAACTTAATTCTAGCAGCTATAGGGAGCTAGTGAAGGGTGAGAAGCAGAAGAGTTACATGTGTCCTCTTTGGTTGATCAAAGACCAAAATGTGCCGCCGCATTCTGAACCATCTGCAACGGTCTCATTACACATGCAGACAGGCCTGTTGACATTGCATTGCAATAGTAATTTAGATATAACCAAGGCGTGCACAATGAGTTGTGTAGCATATTGGATGAGATCTTCCGAATGTTGTAGAGTATGAACCGACAAAACACAGAGACAGAGAAATGAAGTGGTCATCAAATATAACTCCCAAGTTTCGTGCATAATTAGGGGTCAATGAAGATGAACAGAGCTGGATGTTAATATTTTGTGGGATAACCGGGTTGGCTGGGATTCAAACCAACGGAGAGCTTTCCCCAAAATTCCCAATTCAGACAGCATAGAGAGGAGGATGTCATGGTTCACTGAGTCAAAGGCTGCTGACAGGTGTAGAAGAATCAGAACTGATGACTGAGCGGAGGCCTTCACAACTCTCAATACTCGGACTGCTTAGGGTCTAGAAACTTGCTTGAAGACAACCCTTTGACAAAAAAAGGAAGAAGGGAGACAGGTCTATGATTTTTCACATCAGAAGGGTTAAGTGAAACTTTCTTAAGCAAAGGCACCCGAGCATGTTTGAATGGTGTAGGAAAGTTTCCCAAACTGAGTGAAGCATTGACTACATGCATGATGGTAGGTAAAATTGCAGGCAAGATAGACTGAAGAAGGGTGGTTGGAATGGGGCCAGTGGACATGACGTAGGACGACTCTGTTTAAGACACATAGTTGTATATCTTCATACATATTTTTCATATAATTTAAAATATTACATTTAACATCTTTAGAAACCTATGTCAGACAGGTAGGAAGGTCCATTATACGGATGTTGCACTATGTTGTTTGTCATAGTTGTTACATCATTTTTGCATAGCTGTGGCTAATGATCTTAGCTTGTAAGCTAAACAACATGATAAGGGTATCTAAACTGCAGCATTATGCACATGCTTATATATTTATACATATATATATATTATATTCTCTGGATTTTGGATCTCATGTGGCATATTATATATACGTATATACGTATATATATATATATATATATATATATATATATACTAGTTCAACAAGTGATGCTGACTGTATGAGTTGTGTGAATAGAATACAAGGAGTTGTACTCGAGTGTGGATTAACCTCACCAGGTCATCTCCTGTGCGGTTCAGGAGAATAGCACGGGTCGCTGTTTCTCTTTCAGGGACTCAGGGAGTTATAGGCTAGGCTACCGCCAGGGGAGTGAGTCAGACTATGTTTGTGATAGATGCATACTGTGCATAAAGGATTTGAACTCCATCCAGTCACGTGAAAGAGGCCAAATACTGCAATTAAAAATAAACAAAATGTTAATTAATACACAAATGTTGTTAGATTATTGTTGTGTAGCTGTAGCTAATGTATGTTATAGGCTAATATAAATTATGGGCTTATATTTGCCACATTTCTATTATCTCAGTGATTGATTAAATTGCAGATTTGACGACTGCATCCAAGCGAGTGTAAAACAAAGACTGCAATATAGGCTAACTTAGATAGCTAACACATAAACGCTCCTTTTGTGTAGCTTGCTATAATACTAGTTTTAAACTAATGTTACAGCCTAATAGTTGAATGCCTAATAGTTTAATGCCTAATATTTTAGCCTAATGTTTTTAACAAGATGAAAATGCATTGTTTTATTTCACAAATCTAAATTACAAATACACTAACTGTAGACTGCCAACCTTACTGTAGTATAGCTCTCAAGTTTAGTTAGTTTATTTGAAAAGAGACAGTGTACATTGATAAACATTTCCCAGAAAAATGTAAATGCACCGGAATTAGCTAGGTCAGCTAGTTTTCATCCGTTGTCCCTTGGCAGGGCATGTCAGAGAGATACGGAAATAAAAGAAAGAAATAATAATAAAAAATTACATAATTAAAAGAAATAATAATAATAAAAAAAAATTGAATTCATGTATTTGTGGTTGGAGACTTGTGGTGGACTTATTGGTGGGCTTATGTTTTGCCGGTAGGATTTCTACGCTTTTGGTGATACTAACTTAAGTGATCTGTTTAGTGAGTGACTCCGAAGAATTGAGTCCGTAAAATGAGTCGAGTTTCCCATCTCTACTGTGCATGTATGTTTGCTCTCTTTGTTGTACTACTCATTATGTTTTGCAGAAAGGAAGTGACACAATATTATGAGGACAGGGTTGGGAAGGTTACTTTCAAAACGTTGTAGGTTACAGATTACTAGTTACCCTGTTAGAAATATAATAAGTTATGTAACTATTTAAAAAAGCTATACAAGTAATATAAGCCTTAAAGCTTTTTTACCAGTAAGAATATATTAGGATGTAACCCCTTTGTGATGACTAACATTTTTATTAGTAACTGTAATTTAATTTAATTACAATTACATTTATTCAATTATGTAACTCTGTTACATGCAGTTACTCCCTAACCTGTACGAGAACAACACCCACCCATTCCTATATGCAGGGACTGCCTTTGCTCTAAAGCAATTTCCTAACACACTACGTAGGTCATTCTCTGTCCTTACAAGGTTCAGCCACTCTGGGCTAGGTATTATGTGCATAATTGACTCACTTCAATTTGAAGACAGGCTTGGCTGTATTCCAAGTATGCGCCAATGGCATAATCTTCCTGCCATAAGATACAATGGATGATGCAAATTTTCCTGATCACGATTCAAGTGAATTATACTTCCAACATCTGTAGCCATTAACATAAGGCACCCATGGGTTTTCACCTCCTTGCTGGCACACCTGCCTTCTGTGTCCAAGCCTGCCAGTATGAGTCCAGTTTGGAACTTCTCACAACAAAAGTTGCATTTAAAACCACATCCTAAAGATGTTTCTATTCCAATATGTTCCTGAAATCTCAGAGGACCCTCCCATGTGTTTAAGAGACATACTTCATTAAAATTGGCTTCTCATTAAACCAGAATTACACTCTTATAGATTTCCCCCCCAATGGTTACAATGATTAATTAAGGGGACAAATCCAACCCCTTTTCTCCATGATGTTAGACGGTGTTTAATCTGTAAAAAAAATGTGTGATTTCGTTTTGAGCACAGAAAGGGAGGGTTAACTCCCGCCTCACTACTAATGAGATCCAAGTTCTTCATCTTGAGCACTGTGTTTCCATTCACTACTTTCACCATTAACACAGCGGTTGTTTCCGTGGCACAAATAGGACTCGTCGGGCAAGCACTTTGTCCACTTCCAAAACTCTTGTTTTTAAACATCTCTAACTGCGACTCTATAAAAGGACCTCGTTTTGTTAATACCGGGTAAACACATGTGTAACTCCACCATCTAGTGGACAGTTTTGTAGAACCGTGATGAGGTCGAGGTGGACCAGGCTATTTTCTTAGTTTCAGGTATTTTATAACATGCAGCCATGCTTAGCCTAAAAATTAAGCATTAAAACATGTTCACAGTTAAATACTATATATACAGTTATATAGTGGTTATAGTTTCATGTTGTGCAGCAAAAGGATGACTATTTTGACCTTTAAAACTCAATTGGAACTAATGTTTTAATTTGGCACAAATGTGTTTTGTTCAACGTGAGACATTAGTGAGCTCAGTGGTCAAATTGATTGTTGTCAGAGCAAACATTTCAGTATGAGTTGACGACTGTTGCTTTCACGCAATTTCCACCCAAGGTGGGTGATTTGTGAAAATCCATTAGAAAAGAATTCAAGCGTCACTTGCCCCTCACAATTTAGCCAGCCTAATTTAAATGAGATTCAAATGACGTTTGCCTAACTACCGCTGACACTACCGGTGTTGAAGGTGCAGCCCACACGCTTGTCTATGTCCATACAGCTGCAGCCAGTTCGGGCGAGAAGTGCCAACGGTAATTACAGTTTCGGGTACCCGCTTGTCTCATATATTCCTAACGAGCTTTCGGTGACGTCAAAGTAATGCACAAATGACTTTTGGAAGCGAATTTCTGAGCACCATGGAGCCTCGCGCACAGTAGATGCGCACTGAAACAATGGCTCGCGGGTGAATAAATTACGTTTGGCAAGGCTATTCTAGTTTATTGGACGAGCAGGTGATTTGCGCACTAAGTCCGGACAACCTTTTACTGAGTGTGTTTTAAAGTCAGACGGGATTCGATAACCTCCAACTTCAGCGTTTTAAGCCTTGGTGTTTGACATTAAGATCACGTGGAGGGCATACAGATAACTTACCAAAACGGATCGGCAATAGGTTCCGTGAAGAAATATAAATGCACAGAATAGAACTGCTGCGCCTGTCTGCTGACAAAACGACTTCTTGCGCTGGTGCTCCCATGTTACGCACAGACACAAGGAGCCTTTGAGGGGTACTGGAGAAGACTTGTGTGGCATATCAAATAGCACCGAAGAAAGCGGATCATTGAAGCAATACAGATAAACAGAAAATCATTTGCAGACGGGTCATGGCACTTTTAGTTTAAAACCGCCAAAGCAACAGTCAATGCTCTAGTAAAACAAATGTGAAGCCAGCCCCTACCGCAAGCGGGTGCTCACTGGAAAAAGAGCTGGCGAGCCTGCATCATCATCGATTCGTTTCTGGAATTAACGCGGTGTTAATGTAAGGAGGCAGAGTGAAGACAGAGGGGAGAAGCTGGGTACATTCAAGTATAAAACATGTCGTTCAGAACACTAGTTTTAGTCGTTTGGTCTGCGGCATTTCTCGTTGAACTGCATTGCGCTTCGCAAAGGACCACCACCGGCTTCACTTTTCCTACCTCTGGATACATCAATAGTAGCGGGGATGCGAGTGATAAAAACAGCTCCAGAAACAAAAGGAGGACCCTGGCCGTGGATTTTGCCGTCCCCTCTCTCCTGCGATACTACATGGCCATGTTCATTCAGCGACCACTAAATGGAGATTGTGTAACTTTTAATGGGTGCTACACGGTGCGCGCATTCCTAAAAATGCAGTGTATACCTTTGCAAAAAACCATATCAAGCTTATTGGACACAAAGTTGGCTGCAATCGACAGTGTTGACAAGGAGAAAGGGAACGGCTCCAGCACTGGACAGCTCCCGTATCGACAAAAGCGTCCGGTGCCTAAAGTTGTGAATTTGGGGTTGACAAAAGCCAGCAGGAAATCAAATCAAGTAGTTGTGGAGATTGGAGAGGATGTGGTCAAAACTGGATGTGGTGGACTGGTTGTCTATGAAGATTATCCTGCTTATTTCATGGAAATGGACCTTACTCGTATTTTGGACTGGTGGCTAGGAGCTGAAGGGGGGCGTCTGAGAGTCCGACTCATACCCGAGCGAAAAGCGCAGGTTCCGGGAAAAGAGGACAAATACTCCGCTGCAATAAGGGCAGCAGATCCCCGTCTTTTCTTTCAGATCGCCTCAAGTGGTAAGTCACAGGATTTGTTATAATTTACTTTATATACCAATGCAGATATTGTTAGAGAAAATAATAGTTCATGTCTCCTTAAGTTATACAACGTTAAAACGCTGTTATTCTTAATGACTACTCTGTACCTGATATGTGGAATTACTGTGAACAAGCCATCATCAAGCCACAACACAAGACTAATTAGTTTTGAATGGATATGATAGTGGCTCAAGTGCCAGTCTTACTTATTGCCCCCTCAGCAGATCAGTTGCTGAAGTGAATTGCTGATTCAATAAACAGCACAGCAACAGTTGACCTGTTTGTTTGTGTGTGTGTGTGTGTGTGTGTGTGTGTGTGTGTGTGTTTCTGAAGTAACCCTGCCTTTATGTACTGTATGTTACAAATGTCAAGGACGTATATGTGTGATATCATTTGTTGCTTGGTTGGAAGGCTGTATAGTAGAGCTGTTCAGTAGATATAAAGAGAGAGAATGAGAGAGAATGGATGAGAAAGATAGGTTTTTCAGTATTTATTTGATCATGTTTAGTTTCCCCTACTTTCTAAGAGTCGTCTTTGAACTTCTTAATTAATTCTTCATTCTAGCAGATACTTCAGTGGAGCCTAGTTTATTATTATTATTATAGTGGGGCTACGTGTTTAGATAACACACACATTAACCTATTATCACAGTTCACCCAGTGCACAGGCCTCCTGGGTGCAGCCCTGCTTCTTCTGTGGAGTCAGATCAGCATAATTACTTCATGCCTTTGATGATTGGCTTTGACCTGAAATGAGAGAGAAAAAAGAGATGGCAGGGGAATGCAAGCCACCTGTAAAACATGCCAGTCTCTTGCATTCTCTTCAGAGAAACAGGACCCACACGGGCCCATTGATTTTGATTCACTGGTTGTTTTCCAGCTGGTCGCCTTCTCTTTCTCTTTACCTTTCTACAATGCCTCTTGAAGGGATCTCCATTGAGCAAGTTAATAATGTGTGGTAACAATTGCTGTTGTTGCCTTTGGGAAATGACCTGTTCTGAATGGCCACTTTGCCACACCTATGGTTAAAACTGTGTTATGTGTTACATACATATATTATATATATATATATATATATACTGTGTATGTATGTACGTGCGTATGTATGTATGTTTGTATGTATGTATGTATGTATGTATGTATGTATGTATGTATGTATGTATGTATGTATGTATGTATGTATGTATGTATGTGTGAAGTCACAAGCAAAATAATCTTGTTGTTCAAGGATTATTCAGATGATTGAGATTTGATTATTGGGTTCACATAATTCCCTTGCATGGGGTAAGTGTCTTTTTTGTATAAGCCTCCTGCAGCCATTGCCCTGATGGATTTGACACTTCCCTTATTGCAGCTGTATCCACTTCATCTCTGTGGCACTACTGGCACCGTGTGTAAACATCAATGAAATGAGTGATTCTGCTCCTCACTAACATAAAGATGCCCACCTCTGCACTCCCTTGATTTTTTTTCTTCTCTCGCAGAGAGCCCAGCAACTAATTGAAGTCTCTTCCTCTGAATGTATGTGTCAATTTCAATGTTTTTGTCTGTTGACAATTAAAATGTTGGGCACAAATTATTGCTAGAACAAGGGATGTTGCCATGCACCTGATTAAAATGGGGGGAGGGGGGGGGGGGCATATTCTATTATTTAATTGACGACCTGTCTTGTAAGGCTTTGAACTGACACAAATTCATTAGAGGACATATTGCAGTTCCTCTAAGAGGCACATTCCAAGCAAATGGAAGGTGTGACCTTGTTTATCATCGCCATGGTCATGGCAGTGGGGTTCAACTTCACCACCAAATGCAGCATTCTCTCTTACCTGAATGGGCTTCTTAACAGCACAGCTTTTTATATTCATTCCCTCTGGACATAGCAGTGTTAAGAGAGTTGGAGTTTGGCTGCAACTCTGACAAAAGATATTTAAGTTTTTTTTCCTATCTCCTCCATGGTGTGCAGGAGGGATCGATAATGGTACTTGCCAAGAACAGTGTGTTTCTCTCTCGCCCATCTCCGAGATGTCTTGTCAATAGTATTGTACATGCAGTGCACATGATTCCAGTGAGGCCTGACCTTTTCTCCCTGTTTAGGGCTTTCTCTGTAGTGTCATCCAATTGTTCGGTCTGCAAGTTCTTGGTTTGTTGCCTCTGACAAGGATGACTTGACTCTGGGGCAACGAGAGCAGAGTACAGCTTAGAACATGTGTCGCCGGATTTGTTTTGAAAACATAAGCCTATTATCTGTCTGTATGCAAAGCTTAGGGAGGAATTCGGTCCATTCTCAAACCAAATGAAAAAAAGCGCCTCTTTGTCACTCTCAGATTTTTCTCCGTGTCAGCATCTATTGAACTTCCAGTTGGGTAATTATGCAGATTATTGAGAAACAAATAGAGCATCGGCGGAAATGTGTTGAATCAGCAAAAGTGTGTTCTGTGTCAGTTGACCCCTGTGCGGGAAGAAAGTGTAAGTTAAGAATTCATAAATGTTTTGTAGAGAGGCCAACTGCAACAACAAAAACATCTTATTTTTTACTGTCGTTTTGCAAGCAATGATTCATGATTGTGTTTTTAACCGTGAGTTCAAAGATAGTGCATGCATTGTTCCCTAAGAAACCGTCAATCTGGATATGCTGTGATCATCTGAAATTGAATTTATCAGACTTGATTTACTTTGAACCTATAGATTATGTCATTTCAAGTAAAGATACTAAAATGTCCTACCTCAGACAAACCAATTTTTTCAAGATTTAAATGACTGAACTAGGCATCATGATGTGGAATCATTAGATCATGTCAAGTCATGCAGTATCCAGTGAAGGGTTTGCCGGTAGTCAGTCCCCTTTTGACATTTAAAGCTTGTATCAGTCAACCACTAATGTGAAAATCAATAGAGAGTCAAATTGGGTTTGGCTGAATAATTAATGTATTTTCATATGAAATGGGCTTACAACCAATAAAACTCCATCATGAATTTCAAGGGTGGATTAGTAATTTGGATACATTCAATTAATCCCTTTTGATAACTTTGTCTGTGAATGTCTAACTAGACTGTATATGCACAGCACTACCACACATGTAACACACGCTGTGGTTACCTGCAAAATCCTTGTTCTCCTGTGGAGCAGTCCAAACAATTCATCCTCTGCTTGAAGCCTAATTAATGAGACGAAAAACTACTTATGGCATTTAAGCCACTGGAAAAACTCTCTTGCTTGACTGACATTCAATGAGCCACTGCCAAATAAATTCATTGTTGAGCAATTACATCTGGCCCACACATTTCCCGTTTTCCCCAAAGCGGTGTGGTGATCAGGTTTGGTTCCGAGAGCAAGTCTTTCAAGGGACTCTAATTTTCTGTGTGACCAATGACGCACAGATAACAGTCAATGCATCCTAATGAGCTGGCCTTTGAACTTGCCTCCATCTATCTACAGCAACATGCTAATGGGTTATATCGCTGTCAAGTGCAATAAAAAATGCTTCCAACTCAGGACAAAATGGTGGGCAAAATGGGTCATGCTGTGTTTGCTGCCTTTGCGAAGAATCGTGAAAGGCTGTATGATATATTATTATTATTATATTTGATATATAAACTTTAGATGCCCTGTGCTTGTCGTAAAAGGACACTTGCTACATGCCGCATATTCAGTCAAGTATTGATGGGACTAATCACTGCAGCATTTACTGTTAAATGCTCAGAGATGAGACTGTAGATAATGGGATAAACATTTTACAATCAATGTCAGCACATTTTTTTTGTTTAGCCTGCATATTTTGCTAATTTCCTTAAAGATATGCACATTAAATCACTGTAGATGTAATTTATGGGAACGGGTTACTGTCTGATGTGAGAAGAATTCAAGGTCACTGTCTCTGATAGTTGCTCCCATTCCCTCATGTTTCCAGTTATTTATGCTGCATGCGTTTTACCCTTAACTCATGAGCTTTTGATTAATTGCTCTGTGTATTATTAAGCCAGAACAGAGCACCGCAGCTTAAAGCCAGACATGAAAAGCTATGTCTTATGTGAAATATGCACCAACTCATGTGATGAGCTCGCTGCTCCATTTACATTAAGGACTTTAGACAAGATAGATTCAACTTTATTGTCATTGAGCAGAGTACAGGTACAAAGCCAATGCAATGCAGTTAACCATAAGAGATGCTGTATCTTACAGTATGTACAGTGTTATTGACTATTAATGGTACAGTATGTATAATCACCTGTAACTATGAATCGTTGTGTTTTCATTAGCTAAGAATGAGCCATTCGTATCTAAATAGGGAGCGGGTTCTCGTCCACGAATGGACAAACCAAAAACACTGGCACTAGAGAGGGCCTTTCGCTGCCACCGTAGCTTCTCATACATGCTTGGAAAGGGAGAAGTATTCAGTTGGTTGTAATCTGCAGCCTCACCACTAGATGCCACTAAACCCTACATACTGTACCTTTAAATATGTGTAATATATTGATATGTTATATGATATATTGTTAGACGATGTTATACATAGGGGTGAAATGGACAGAGTTGGAAAGGGGAGTGGATATATAAGGGTTGCATGTACAGCATAGACTGCTGAAGAATCCAACATAGACCAAAAAATGTGCATTTGGTTGTATGGCCAATATAAATCATTTTAATCTGAACAACGTGAAGGGTTCAGCCTGTGCAAGAATGAGCAGTGCAAATATAAAGAAATATACAGAGATCGTGCAGTAATGAGTGCAACAATGCTTAGCGCTGTGGTGTAGAGTTCAGCCGAGTCACAGCCTCAGGGAAGAAGCTCTTCTCTTCGGATTGGAGGAGAGTAAATCCTTGCCTTGCTTGAATCTATGCATCCTTGAAAACCGTTGGGCAGTTTTCCCCAACCGCTGGAGTGCTTTACAGTCTGAGGTAGAGCAATTGATGCATACCACACTGAGATACAGTTGGTGAATAATCTCTCGATGGATCAGGCCTACCTTAGGGACTTTCAACAGCACCAGAACCTCTCACTATCACATGCAAGTACTCATTCCCAGCAGCCTTATCAATATAACAGGATACAACAACAACACCCAACTGGCTGGAGACAGCCACAACACGTGCCACATGTTGTAAGGCACTCCTTCACAGTTCAACATGCACTGTCTGTAGCCCACAACACAACAACCTGACTGCCCAACCATAAATACAACATCAGGACACAACATCAACAAAGCTGCTTTTGTGAGCATTTACTGGAGTTCTCAGGCAGGCACTTTCCTTCATCAGTGTTTCGCTGAACTGGGCCCACGACACCTTCAGAAGGCTCAACAGTGGTGTCTGGCGTCCCAGACCCACCCCCTTCCATACTCATGATGGGCAAGAATACCTGCCACTACCAGAGGCAACAACAGATACACCTTGACAAGATTTCATGCATCTCAGTTTTAGTGTTCAAGTTAATTCACAACCCCAAGTAGTCTGTAAGCACCTCAGCCACAACCACTGGCTCACTTTTTCAGCAGCCACAGACAACCAAACTCTCCTCAAAAACCAAAATCCAACACAAGTGATGTGGTATATTTAGCTCCGAAGCCTCTGACACCTATCTCCACTAGTCTTGTGTGTGCTTGCTAACCTCTTTGCCTCGCTTCTGCTACCAGTTCCACATACTTTAGCGGCTCATCCTTTCAATTGCTTCCTCAAACGCATCTTCAAAGGGAATTGTTAACTCAATAAAGTAAACGATGCACTCACACTCAGAATTCAACACCATGTCTGATCTCATAGCAGTCGCAACAATACACTGGAACTTGAGATTGACTATGGACATCAGCCAGCAATTTCCAATCTCGCACTTTCCTCCATTTGCCAGTCCTCCCTCTCACGCAAAATAAATCCGACTCTCCCTGTCATAAACCAGCACAGAGTTAACCTCAACTCTTTTGTTCTCAAACAAAGACATAAATGATCTTAAACTGATTATGTCTCCACGTAGAGTGACCCTGGATCAGACAAAATTTGTTTTAATGAGCCAACACCCAAAATGTTACCAATGATGGAAAACACCAGGCTGGAAGGTTTATACTTGTGTGAACCTTATGAGACAGTAGAAAGCATTAGAGCGGTAAATATTGTGGAAAAATGAAATTAATCTGACACCATTACATTATTATGTGACTTAAAATATTACCAAGTAGTATATAACCCGATTGTTAGATGTAATGGCGTGGCACACAAGGAGTTATATGAATGGTTCATGAATGAACAGTTCAACAATACAAGGCAAGCTTAAATGTTACAAATATCAATCAAACTGACTGTGAACGCAAATGAATGAGTACAACTATAAATAACAGCAAGTGAATAAACGGGTTGGATGCCAATTAGACCAAATACTCTTGAATGGTCAAATAAACCTGAATGCATGAGATAGAAAAGAACAAAAACCTGAGATGAATAACCAAACCTGAGTCGAATGAATGAGAGAAATGGTGAAGGAGAGACAAGCAGACAGAATGATAAAATAAGAGAGCAGGGGAAGAGATGATCCCCACGGTCAAAGACAGGAGAAGAGAAGGAGTGGCAGGAAAAACGAAGAGGAAGCCCCCAAACACTTTAATAAAGTTCAAATTAAAATGAAAGGTTTTGTACCTTAAGACCCATTGTTATGCATTTAACACAAACCAATCCCTTGTGGCCACATTCTGTCCCTGATGCTCTAAGAGAACATTCTTCTCCCATCAGCCCTGGTCTTCTGGGAATGTCCAATCAGAGGTTAGAGTGGGACTAGTGGGATATTGCAGCGATTGGCAGGTGTTTCAGATTGCCATGACATCATGAACAGACAGTGGCAGTCTTAAAGTACAAACAGGCACAGAAAAATCAACAGTTCAAAATAACCGAACTCACTAACTACATACATCTCATATCATTCAAGGCTCAAAAACATCTGCTCTGCTGTTCTTGTAGAATAACTGTCGGAACGTTAGGAGAATGTTGGGTGACGTCGAAGAACTGATACAATTGGCTCACACAATTCTTGTCAGTGCTTAGAAGAATACATTGACCATGACACAGAGCCTGAGCAATTTAACTTATTTAACTAATTTATTTATTAATTTGAGTTCATTCGTAGAAGTGTTAAGGGGTTTTTGTTTTCAGTAGAAAGACAACTCCTACTGCCCGTTCCTAGGTTGTAATCCAATAGTCAATAAGCCCGAAACATCTACCTCTGTCTACCGCTGTCACTATCCTTGGGAAATGGTTGAACAACCCTACAATATGTATGTTAGTGTCTGTATTTATGAGTGAGTGTGTGTGTGTTTGTGAAGGCAGTCAAGTGCATATAAGAGGATGCAATTCTGCTTGTGTGCCTCTTTGCATCCTTAATACTCTCTATCTCTTTCGCACATCCCTGTCCCTGCTTTATATACACAGTGCATTATTATTTTTCAACACAGCAAAGGAGACCTCCTCACGAGACATCTTGGAACTAGAACTAAGATCTCAGTGGAGGTACCCAACTCTCACCTGTGAGGTGTTCCCAATCTCTCTTTATGATTCCTGGTATATCACTCCAACCTGTTAGTTAGATTGAACCTGTTAGTTAATCATATTTCTTTAATTGAAAATGGTCCAGGCCAGATCATGAGAAAAAGATTAAAGGGTCACCCTTTAGGACTGGGTAGGCTTAACAAGACGGTGATGCTGCATAGACAGTACGCTCAGCTATACAGCTGAGAAGGTCAGCCCCAGTGCCAAACTGTGCTTGAAGAATAAGGTTCACTGCATCCAAATGTAACTGGTAAAATGTGATGATAAGTTAGTCATTAGGGTGCCTACCAGCTGCTGTCCTCTTTTCGAACAGTAACTCAACAACATTGAACTGTGTCTATTCATCTAGTAGAATAGCCACTGGGTTTCCTGAAAGCTCTTAAAATGTTTAAAAATCCTTCAAAAACCCAAAGGAATAGGCCTAGAATGACAATTGTAGAATCACTCATATTTTGACCAATCAGGCTAATGCAACTCAACAGTTTGGACAAATCACATGCAAACATGGAAACAGTAATATGTTAATTAGTGTTTTAGTGTTTAGCTGCCATTCGAGTCATGAGGTTTTGGAACGAGACCTGTCTGGACACTGGGCATCAGGAGAGTCCACAGAAGCTGACACGCCTGATCTGACTGCAGTACAGATGCTATTGTGCAACAGTGCTTATCAACCGCAGAAGATCAGAATGTTGGTTTGTTTTTCAGTGTCAGTGCTATTTGCTTACATTTACTTTTAATCCCTTCTGTGACGGGAGTATTTACACATAAATATGTTTGTAATTTTACCATCTAGTCAGAATTATCTGATGGTAGGGGAGAGGGAATATTGGTCCCACTGTCAGCTTATCCAGAGTGAGAGGAGTGCGAGCAGAAAGCAAGATTAGGAATTAGTGCAAAGCTAAGGTGAAGTCGAGAGACAATAAACTCGCTCCCCTCTGCTCTTAAACTCCTGATGAATTTTAATGAAAGGCAGTAGCTGAATGGGCAGATAGATGTATGTTCCCATTGAAATTTTAGCTGCATGTGTCAGAGAATTAATTAAAAAGAAGAAACATTTTTGTCCTAAGGTGGATGAAAAATGAAAACATGTTGCCGTCTATTTCTTTCCAAGTTTGTGAATGTGATCACCTAAAGATCAAGGCAAATGGCACTGAATTTATGATTGAAATTTGAGATTTTGTCATGCACCCATGCTCTGTTATGGTAATAGGAGAGTCAGGCATTGGCATTTTTAAGACAAATATCGACATATTGATAGTCAAGCACATCATCCACACCCACATCCACACCACACAACCACATACACATCCACACAACCACATCCACACCACACAACCACACCCACACAACCACATCAGCACCCACACAACCACATCCACACCCACACAACCACATCCACACCCACACAACCACATCCACACCACACAACCATATCAGCATTGAATAAGGGTTTGTGGATGAGGGCTTGAGGCTGTTTGCTGCTGGGCAAAGCTTAAGAAACAAAATCTGCTGCTGAATTGCAATAATCCTACACAGAGATGCTAACCTGCCTGTTCTCCACATCCCAGCTATGCATGAGCAATTAAAACCACCCACATTGTCATGGATGCACTTAACACAGTGAAAGCAGCTGTAGAAGCCATTTTAAATTGATTATAATGTGAACAACAATGCACAAACACATTATAACACATGATAATGTGAATACAAATTATAATAATAATAATAATAATAATAATAATAACAATACATTTGATTTAAAAGCACCTTTCAAGGCACCCAAGGTGCCCTCACATCAACAAAATCCAAATACAGTTACAGAAAAAAAAAGTGAATTACAATAAAATAAAATAAAAGTCTCAGTTAGAAGGAAAACTAAATCCAAATTACTAGAGGAAATTAAATAATTCAAAATAAAACACAATTAGATAGAGGTCTCATGTTAAAAAGAGCATAGTTAAAGTCTACATCCCATTCCACTTTGAAGGCTGAATCTTCAAGCACAGGTGCAGTGTGTAGGAGGATGAGATGTGATGTGATTAGCTCCTCCATGGCTGGGTGGTGGTGATGAGGTCAGGAAGCAACCAGTCCAGGAGAGCTGAGGGGCGCCCACAGAAGCAGGCGTTGACACTGATTGTGGAGAGCAGGCTTCGGAGGTCATTATTTATACCTCAGGGTGGGGATAATATTTCCCGTTGTTCATCAATAACAAAGGTGCGTCCAGAGCCGCAGTGAATATAACATCAACGCCTCTAGTGGCCGTAGTGGGTATAACATCAACGCCTCTAGTGGGGTATGCATGTAGCTCGGCACAGGTGGGACAGTATTCACAACTGAGACTGGCCGCCGTAGAGGAGCACTTCAAAAGTTCACAGCCGCACACAGACTCAGTGACACAAATGTTAGGTAGCCGAACTAACGATAGGCTTATTATATTATGAAGACTGAAAATAAACCAGAAACCAGATGCCAGATGGAGCAGCGTTAAACTCACCAGCATTCCCATTACTAGGCAACAAAAAGCATATGACTGGTCAGGATAAATGCAGGCAAGTATGCCTTACTTGCATTCTCACATGCACACAGCACATGCATGCAGATGTACTGAACCTTAACTACATCCTCTGCACAAAGTCAGTCAGGCTTAAATACACCTTTGCCCACCCACCGCCCAATACCAGAAACACACACTGACACACACAGTCACTCTCTAACGCACACGCACACGCACACGCACACACACACACACACACACACACACACACACACACACACACACACACACACACACACACACACACACACACACACACACACACACACACACACACACACACAGCTCATTTTAATGCCTGCACCAGGGCTGAGCATCCTGGAGTCGGGTTGTTGGCTCTGGCGGTCCGTTGGGGAATTGGGAACAAGTGAGGACTGGCATTTCAACGCGAGGCGGACAGTGTGCACACTTAACAGGATGCAATCTGCAGAGCAGAGCACAGCACAGGGCTCGCTTTTAGCGCTAATCCCCACAGCCCCTCATTTTGTGGAGATGGCCTCGGCTCATCAGAAGAAGCCAGTGGCACACCGTTGTACCCTGCTGCCTCTGCCTGCCCCATTGTCTGGTCTCAGTGTGCATGAGAGGCAATGAGGAGAAAACTGATGGGGAAGCAGAGCTGAGAGGACATTGTGAAGGTAGGGGGGGTGGTGGTGGTTGGGGGTGGGAAGGGAAACAGAGGCAGGAGGTGAGTGCAGATGAGAGGACATTGACTGAGTGGCAGAATGAGGGGAGTGCAGAGGTAGGGTGAGGCAGGGGTTGGGGGCAGGCATCGGCGAGGCCCCGCTAGGCTTATCTGCTCAAGGCGAGCCATGAAGAGAACAGACTCCAGTGTGCTCAGTGGCGTGGAGAGCTTTCCGTGGAGAGCCCGAGCCACGAGTTGAGTGGGAGCGGAGGCAGGTCGTCAGGGCTGAATACAGAGTGGTGCTCCTGCCTGACCACGCACAGATGCACTCACAGACAGCTGGCTTATCTACTTGGCTTGAGAGTGAAAGAAAAAGTCGGGGGAAAAGTTTCAGTCACAAAGCCTTCACCAACTTGTATTTCCTAAGTCTCTGTCTCTTCCTCTCTGTCTCTCTCTCTCGGCCTCTGTCTCTTCCTCTCTCTCTCTCTCAGTCTCTGTTTTGGAAAATGGAAGCTGAGGTTAAAATTCAATGCGTTAAGGCAACCATGGCACACTTGAGAGCACAGATTATTCCAGCTGAAATATGGTGGCGAATAATTGAAGACTGTTGAAATGGGGAGTGCTGTTTGCATGTTGTGTTGGAAAGGAAAACATCAATCATCCAAGGTACACGACGACTTAGTGCCATTCACTTGTTTGTCTGCTCTTATTTCTGTGGTGCTGATGTGAAATGGATTTGTCTGTGACAAATTGCTGTTTGCCCGTTTGTGTTTTTCTGCACCCCATTGTTGCCCAAGCATTAAGGGGACAGACCAACCGCATTTTCGAGGAATGTGCGGCAATGTCTTAAATTCAATCATAGCCTAGATGACTGAAAGTTCATGGTGGGCAAACACAGGTTTCAGACAACTCTTCTTTTTGGCAGTGTTGGAAACAGTTCCCTGTTGCTGGAGAGAGGTAAGATTCATGTTTATGGGTTGAGTGTTGCTTTAACACTATGCTGCATTTACATTAAGTGCAGACTTTGTCAGTACTGCATGAGTTGCAGTCGTGAGTTGCTCAGTCAGTCATTTTGCCATCAGCACTACGCCCCTAAAGTATTACATAGCTCTGTGTTTCTCCCTGCCAGCTGGATGGCACCATGGCGACCTTGCTTGACAGACAAAGGTGCATATATCTGGCCGCTGTAACTAACTCATTCTTCTTTTTCAGGGATTTCATGACCTTGCTTGTCATTTTGCAAGTGTAAAAGTTCGAGAGACAGATGGAGTGAGAGAGAAAAAGAGATAGATGGATAGATAAAGTGAAGGAAGGAGAGAGAGAAAATGAGAGAGAGAGGCACTATGAGCCAATCTGGCTGTCTGACAAAAGGTTGAAAGGATTTTTTTTCACGGGGTTGACAACACTCTTGTCAATACCTCTGCGGCATTTTGCTTATCATTAATAAAAAAGTTGCTGATCCAACTGGTGACTGGACAGTTAAACCCTCTTCTCTCTAGAGTGCCAATGGCTGGCATCAGCCATGACTGCAGTGGGCAGGTCAAAGCTGGACCCCCTCATCTTCCCTGGCAGGTCACATATGTGGATCTCTTTTCAGCACAGCATGAAAACAAAAACACCTGAGCATAGGGATGCATCAGTAAGGTACCACAGTTTTGGACTGAGTGCATTGGGAATTCTATTGCCGATAACATGCACTTTGCAATAAGCACTTTATGTAGTACAATTGGTGTACAACTGAGCGTGTGCAACAGAATTTGTGGGTACGCATTAAAGATGATTTATCTGGTGCAGACATCCAACGAATCTTACATGGGGAAAGTAATCAAAATCTCTGGAGCATCAAGTTGGTTCACAAATGTGTGAAGAACAGGAGTGGACATATCTGCTTTGATACCCTGCATGCTGTTGGTTCTGAAGACGGTCTAATTTCGTATTAATTTTCAGTCAGTCTCATTCTTGTGGATGGATCTCTTTTGAAGTGTGTGTATGACACATTAAGCAAATGGTGAATTTTGAATGTTTTTATGTGGAAGCTGGTGGGAGAGGGTGGTGGGGACACAGAATGGTCATTCTACATAACAGATGGTGCGGTGGGACTGGGTTAGTCTGGGTCAGTGAGCTGCAGTCGTGCAGTTTCTCTTCCACCGCAGATCCCTCGTGGCTTCGGATCTCATTTCTACTGGGCAGCCAAACTCAAGAGTTGTGTAGCGATTGGCAGATCCGTTCTCCCTGAAGACATGGCCGGCGCCATCTGCTGGTCATTGATATGAGATTCATCCAGGGTGCCCACTCATGCCTTGATAGGATGTGGAGTTCCAAATAGAGGAGCTTTTGATGAGGACGGATGGCTTGGAGGCCTCTGGGTCTGGAAGGCCCCGGAGCAGTGAAGCATAAGGCTGGCGGCCCATTCATCTCCTCCCCATTACTGCTTTAGTATTGAGCAGGGCTCAATCAGGCCTCCGATGAATGAGAGCAGCCCACTGTAGAAGCTATAAAAAAAACAAACAAATGAATGTGAGAGGCCAAATGAATGGCCACAGCCAGGCAGGAGGCTACCTTGTGCTCTTACTCTGATTAAATAGTGGACCATTGAGGAGGAAGAAGCCATTAGAGATTGATCGCATTGACTTTATAGCCCTCGCTGCAGAAAAAGACGCAAGCATCAAATGGTGGCCATTTTTCCTATTCCCTGTGATTTCCTGCAGTGGGCGGCCCCTGCTGTGTACAGAGGGGTTCTGGAGGCATGACTCACATCTGAAAATTCTTAAATCTTCAGTGTGTCCACAGCTACTTTTTGGCAGCAAATTTGCAAATCAACTTTAAAGAGAAGCAGTTTAGATGACGCAAGGTTAAGACTGACCCCGGGGTTGCGATGAATGACTGTAACCTTTGAGGACCGTCCTTAAAGTGGTGATGGAGATTGCGATTATGGGGCTTCAGATCACAAGCGGTTTAGAGTTCAAAATGTCATAAAATGTCTTTAGGCTTGAGAGGGTGGAATGAAGAGTGGGAAGAGAGGATAAAGTTTGTAGAGGAGGATCGAGGTAAAATTATACGTTTTAGAGTTAGCAAAGTCTGAAAGGAGCTGATGTGTAATTATTATGCACTTCTGCCTGTGACATTCAGAGTTTAGTGAAACAGTTAAGAGGTAATTATAGCTCAATGACATATCAGTGTGCCGAAACAGGGAAACGTAAACGTAAACAATGTTGTAGAACTTTAAGCACCACACAGGTCTGCATTTTTTGTGTGTGTGTGTGTGTGTGTGTTAGTGTGTGTGTGTGTGTGTGTGTGTGTGTGTGTGTGTGTGTGTGTGTGTGTGTGTGTGTGTGTGTGTGTGTGTGTGTGTCTGGACTGGAGAGTCAGTAAAGTGGATAGTGGATTGCTCTTCTACGGCACATGGACATCACACCCCATTATGATAAACCAATCAGGGCACTCCTTTGATGCCAGACAGAAAAGTCTAAAGTTGAGATCCTTTGCAATCCCTCAATTCATCTGTGTGTGTGTTTTTTTTTTAGGCTGTTTCACGGTGGTTTCATTGTTGTTAATCTGCATGAATGCTAAGGGAAAGGCAGAAGTTAATAGATTTTGAGGTCCTGTGCTGTGAAATGTCTTTTTTTCTGCTTCTCTAAACCTAAACAGACCTTTTTATGTGTTATTTTTCTATTACTTTTTTGTTTGGTTGTGTTGGGTTGACTTTGTCCTAGCACCAGTGTAGCATCTGTTGTTTGCTTGCGAGGCATGGACATCATTTCAAAGTGAACTTGAGGACGTGGCTGAGGCCATGCGTATACCCTGAGTGCAGCTATGAGTGATCTGTGGAGATGTGTGCATTGATCCGTGGCCAGGCTGTCTTGAGAAGGACCCATTTGAATAAACGGCGTGGGTTTGATCTGTGGACACCCATCAAAGTGATCAGTGTCTCAGGGCACAGGAGTAAGGGCAGGCTATAAGTTGGCCATCTGGAAAATAACTAGAGAATGATTCGCAGGGAAAATAAGATACAGAGACCAAGAGACAAGGAGATGGAGGAAGAGATGCAGGGGTGGAGCGGCAGATGAAGAGAGGGAGAGAGAAAGAAAGAAAGAAGTTGTGTGAGTGTTTCTAGTTGTGTGTTTGTGAAAGAGTGACAGTTATTGAAACCCAATCCAATACCGTCATGCCAATAAAGTTCCATTTGAGTTGTTCAGGGTGTAGAAAGCCAGAATAACTGGAGGCAGATAGAGACACACCAGAGTGAAACAGAAGTGTGTTGTTTTGGGTTGGACTAACCACAATATGAGAATATCTGGGCTGAAAAAAACAAATCTGTCACAATATATATGGTTGGGCCACCATAAGAGCAGTTTTGACAATGTTGGATTTGATCTGTCAGAGGTAAGTTAGCTGAACCCACTGTCACAAAGCATTTATTAGTATGTAATAAACATGGTGCAACAGTTTTGGACAGGGTGACAGTTCTGTCAGATTGCTTTTCATCAATTTTAATCAGTTGTCTGAAACTGTTGTCTAACGTGAAATTTTCTGTCACATCGCTGTGATGGTATGTTCAGATAATGCAACTATTTTGCCATGCAATCCAATCAGAGTGTTATTTAGCATCAAAACCATTTTAAATCGTGTGAAAGTGTGGCACTTCACTGTTTGCTTGGATGAAATACAGAGTAGTTCCAGAGTAGGAGGCCACGCTTGTTAAACTCACAAAATCAAAATAAATGATGCCGTAGGTATTTACAGTTGTGACCATCCATTAGATTAATAGAAAAACAACTTCTGCATGGGAAAAAATATCCTCTCATGAATTCCTCCTCCTGAAATACTGTAACATTTTGGGTCGCAAACATCAAAGGCATTGCTAGCCATTGACACATAGAGCGCTTCCCAAGAGCTTTTCAAACATCAATTTGAGTAACATTTCAACACACATGTGTGCTCGTTCTCTCTTTCACATTAATGACTTGTGCTACGAGACGAGACTCTCTGCTCAAGGGTCATAAACGTGCCGTGGTGGGTTATTAAGCTTGTCCACTAACTCCTGTCATTTTTCACTCTCTCTAATCTACAAACTGTGTTCCTCCCCCGAGCAGTAATTTGCCTGTACTCCTGATCGGTGCAGTTTATCATGGAATGTGTTTTCTGTCCGTTGTACGTAATTACCATTGTGACTGGAAGTTTTTATTGACACGTCTATGGATGGAGGATATAATATGGCACCCAATCAATGAACAAACAGAAAATGTGACGTAGTTAAACCTGCAGGCCGGAACTGGATCACTGCCATAGTAGTCTGAAATGGATGGCCTTATAGAGAGGTGATCATCTTCATGGCTGTAGGTAATATAAACTTTGTGTACACGGAATATCTAAATGTGCTTTTGGAGTACAAGCCTTTTAAGATGTCGCTGTGGCTTTAAACCGACACTTTCAAAATCTTGTGGCTTAAATAAAGCAAAGATAATCTAAAATCGTGTTCTATGCATCTGAATGACTCGGTGCAGTTGCATGTAATTGTGCTTTCACACAGTGTAAATACCAAAGCCTGGCAGAGGCGTCGGTGTCTCTGCCAAGAGTCACTACTGTCCAACAAACTGTGACCAATCTGGTCCAGTCCCAATGTTCCTGATTACAAAAGAGCTCCTCATTTTCCACCGCAGAGAGAAAATTGACACAATCATTTTCAAATACAGTGGTCTGAATCCCATCCAATGCTTTTCAGAGCATTCTCTCCCTGGCATTTGCTTTCATAAGATCATGCTGAGCACCCAAAAAATTAGAGGTTTTAAGTTGATTTAACTTAAGATTGTTGTGCTAAAACAGGATAATGGTAACACATAATACATTTAGGCTGACTATAACTTAAACTTCAACTGCCTCTTTGCTTGATATAATGCAGTACAACATTCTACAAAGATTTCTCTCCATAATTATAGCACATTCTATGCTGCCCTTACCTCAGGGCAAAACACTAGCAGTACAGAACTGTGGAAGCGTGACCTTTCAGAGGAAGGGCTGAGCAGAAAACAAATACAAACAACAACATTTGACAACATAAATGCAGACTACAATAAAATAACTAAATGGAAACCATACTTTGCAGAACAATAAGTGTTAGGTAATTGTCTTTTATAACATGGTAATATCTTATAATATCATAATTACATAGGATAGAATCTAATCTGTTAATATTTATAATTTAAAATATATAATATAATTTCAGTGGGACATAATTCAGTTTTTATTTCAGTTTATTACTTCAAGCTGTATACTAACCACTTGTCTTATTAATGCATACATTCAGAATCAGTGCAATGTCATTTAATTTCATGTAATTTTTTAAAATGTATTTCTGTTGTATTGGCCATTTTCCTCCAAAATAATTAGCCATTATTTTGCCATTTGTATTTGTTGTATGCGTTTATTATATGGCTCCTCAGAATGCTGTGGAAATTTCCATTGAATTGATTCGGCACCCCAACGTTCAGAGGTCCGATATTTCCTGATAATGACTGCTGAGAAAAATGAATGACCACTGCCATTGGCAATTGGGTTTTGTGCTTCTGATTCAAACCTTTCATATCATTCCACAAGTAGTCTGTTCACTTTACGTAAGGGAAATTAATTGTAACTTAAAGTCAGCAAGTAATATGTTGTTACGCAACATATAAAACTTGAAAGTTCTTTTTGCGTGAAGAACAATTTTTTTCTCAGCAGAAGCCACACAATGGCAACAAAATCATTTCATCAAATCAAAAACGATTTTTCCAAAGTTTTCAAGAATGACTGGCGAACTATACCAATACGTTTGTAAACTGTAACATTTCAATTTCAATTCAACATTAATAACGAATATGATCTCAAGACATTTTTAGAACCCTATGTCTGAAACTCCACAGAACAAGAACATACATGATGGTAGCAAGAAAAACCTTCCTTTCATCAGAAACATTGGGAAGAACCTATCCCAGAACTGGGTTCAGGGCCCATTTGCCTAAGGCTGACCCTGAACAGAGAAAGCATGAGGAGGGGAAGGATAGGAGGGAGAGGAGAGAAAACAATATCAAAATGGTTACACTTTAGTTACCAATTAGACATTCATAATACTGAATACTGAACATGTTTAAAAAGCAACAAATATTTGTTTATACTGCGCAGATATCAAGATTTGCAAGATGATATAACATATTTTATGCAATAAATACGATTCTGCTAACACAGTGACAGTAAGTACAGTGAGTCATTGTAGAGAGGCCAGTGTTCTCTTTTATTCTCTCACCAAAAAAATGCTTAGATTCTTGAGCAGAGCTCACATCACAAGGCGCATTAGAGAATGATGACTTTGTAAACAACAAAGTTCTAACATTCAGCTGCCTCGATATGAACTGCTCAGATCTATAAAAAAAAGTCTGAAGAGAAACAGTCAATTTCATTAATGGTTCATAGTTCACATCATCCGACCTCTGTCTATTTGTGAGAGTAGAATGTAAAAGGCACTTATGTGTTATTTCATATAACTGACAGAGAATGTTTGAGAAGCCGACAACACACACACACAAACACACACACACACACACACAGAGAGAGATACTCACATATAAATGCATACACTTACTCAGACACTAAGACAAATACACTGGCACACAAACACAGGAACCTTTAAACTCTGCAGGTGGTCTGTGTTTGAGTTTGTGCAAAGATAGAAATGGTGTGACACTGAGAGAGAGAGAGAAAAAAAAGAGAGAGAGAGAGAGAGAGGTCCAAAAATAGGAAAGAAAATGAATGATTTTGATTGGCAGTTTATATCAAAAGAATAAACCAAGAGTGATTCAGAGAAGACCTTTCCATATATCCATATGTTCTTATAATGAAGCGGTGTGCAAAACATTTTTAGATATCGACTCCAAAAGTCTGCACAAGCCAGAGCAGTTCACTGAAGCTGATACACAGAGCAGAGAGACATATGCTACAGGCATATTGCAGTCTTAAGGGAAACTATGCTCTTTGCATGTTGATAAAAGACCTTGAGAACGCCGGTCTTTCTCTGAGACCGAGCCACACTATTGCAGGATTCAATAACGTCTCCAGACTCTGATCGCTTTTGGGTCCGCATAAGAAATTATAAGCCACAATCTTCATGTATTGAATCAGTTCAGAATTACAAAAAAGAAATACATATTTCCCTGCTGTTTCATGCCTGCCATCATTGCTTTGAGCCCTGGAGACTGTTCCTCTCATGTTGCAACAGCCCACTGCTCAAAGCCCAAATGTTGTTTTCCACTGAAATATGACCTTGTTTCCCTCTGAGAAATCAACACACACACAGCCAAACAAACTCAGAAAACATCCTGTGCAAGTGCTGTCCCCTCCCTCTCCTTCCGCTTTGCTAAGCTATCCAAAGCCCATACCAGACACACACTACTGTTACCACCATTGGCACCCTGTTTATTTCTGCCATTGGCTCAGTCTGCATTGGCCTGTGGGCTTTGATATGGGCCAGTGGCTACAAGCTGTTGCCTGCTTGCTTAAGTCTGTGTTCAGGGCCTGCTCATTACTGGCAGCCTTTTAAGCAATTTCACTTCTTCTGGTTATTTACTTGTTACATGCAAGTTTACTTCTTTTCCAGATTCACATCATTTCGCTATTAATATTTCAGTTGATCTGAGTGATTAGCACAAGCAGCGTCATTGCTGATTCTTAAGTTTGCTTAATTGCAATACATCATAGGTAATGATTATTACATGCAGTCCACATTGAAAGAGAACACAATGTATGTCAGCATTTTTTTTTCAAGGAACTTGAAATCCTGCAGCCGTAGCCTTACTGGCTTGAGTTGTAATTGTCAACGCATACATAAAAACTGGTTTAAGTGGTATTAATAGCTGAGTAACAAGGGTTTAATGAAAGTGTTTGGAATTATTACTGGAATGGCCAAAACATCATGGAATGTAGTTTGAAAGTATGGCTGAGGGAACTGCTCCATTTGAATTTTTCTGCATATCTGGACCATTTGGTGATAAATGATTTAGCAGTCTTGCTTTTCTGCTCCCTCCAGCAGAGCTGCGCTCCACAGCATGGAGGCACAGAATGAACTGGAGTACTGGTAATGTGATATTGCCTTGTTGATCAGTTTTAGGTTTATTGCAGTCACTGTAACAACAGGGACCATAAGCAGCTTTTGCCCACACCCACACACTTAAACAGAACAAAAGCTGGTATCAGCCTCGGGAATATTATACCTGTCTAGAGTTATGATGATGGTCTGTATTGTAATCTTTGTATTTATAATAATAAGCACTTAAAGTGGCAATATGCAGTAATTGTACATCAGGATTAGGGTTAGGATAAGCAGTTTTACCTTAAAATAACAGCTTTAAAAAAATTGGGGCGCTACAATGACTTTTAATATGGAGAATCGCCTCCGTGCCATTGCCATACCAGGGTCCGTAGGCATATTACTGCTAAATGTAGGTTTGCCTGAAGCCGCCCGGTTTCTACTGTATGCAGAACTAGTAAGTAGTTGTGTTTTGCACTTGCTTGATGTTTGACTGTGTTAGGACAGTTGTTGACTAACTAGTTTGTCATAATGTCAAAGTCAGCACATTTCAAGAGATTTTGTTAGTTTTAGCCGCTAGCATATCGTTAGCGATTAGCAATTGTTCCGTTATGCTACTTTAAATATAATAATTATAATCTGTGTCATATCCACTAAATGATTGGAAGTACAACTATGGTTTAGATGTCTGAGTTAAATGACATCTAAATAAATTAAGCTTTAACATGTAAAGTTATACAGTAAAGTCATGTATTAGTTTTCAAGTGGTCTTAAAATACATTTCTTTTGCATCTGGGTTGCCTTTGTTTGCCTTTGTCCTTTGCAAAGGGGATATCTGTGTGTCTGCCTGTATATGGCAAAAGCATGTGCTTCTAAAGCATGGTCTCTAATTTTTCAGTTTATGACTTCTTGTGTGAAGCAGTTTACTTTGTTTACACTGATGATACACTCCGTTGGCTGATACCAATTAGGGTACTCATCTGAGTTTAAACCCTCCCAAACCGAATGTTCATATAGCACGGCATATATAGAAGGTTAGATTTCCCCTCCAATATGACAGCTTCACCCCAGTAAACAGTTGCAGAAGAAAATGATAAGAAAAGGAGAAAAGGGAGAGTTGGCCTAGTTCTTATTTTGAGAAGCTGGAAGACGATCAGTCACTTTTGACTGTGTGACAGTGAGGGACAACTAGGGTGCTCGGGAAAAAAAACTAAGGATGCGTTACCCAATCGGCCCACATATGAACAAAACACACAGGAAGTTCCAACCATGCAATTCTCAACGGACCCAGATTAGAAACTTGCCATTGATTCTTTTTCTCTCTCCACTGCTATTCTTCTCTCATCCTCCAAAGTCTACAGGAGACGAGCGGCTAAACCCCCTCTTGGCACACTCTCTCTTATCTTAATGTCCAACAGCAATTATAAGCAAGATGTTGCTTTTCTTTTTCAATACAACCTTCACAGGAGAGACACTTAATCCATAGAGGCCCTCTTAGAGACCTAGATTCTCTAAAAAGACGTTATATGTCCTATACATTACATTATGAATATCCAAATGGTGAATTGCTGATAATAATTTATTGGTTGTCAATTGAAGGCCACATTTCTGAAAGATCTTCCATCTTTTTGTACAACCAGAATTTTAAAATTGGCTTTGGGGGAAGCTCATGTCTATTTTGTTAGCCTTTATATCCACAAAGCTGTGTAATTAGTATGACTTAATTGGTTTTGGCATACTGACAGTGCCATTTGCCATTGCACAGGCAACAATGTATCGCTTCCGTCAGCCTTTTGCCATGATATTTCAAGATCAGTCAAGCACTTCATTTTCAATTTAGATTTTTTTTTTCTGAATCTTTGGAAAACACAATAAGTCCAGAGCTGCAGTGATTCGATCATAAATGAAGTACCATGTGTGCAATCTCTTTACACAAATTACTCAATTAAGATTCAAAATTTGAACAGCTTCCAATCCTCCATTTCACCAAGGCTTCACCGCAGCGACATGTGCCAGAGCAGAGGAGTGAACTCAATTACACACTGTTTTACACACACATTTTTAAGTCCAAAAAGACATGTAAATTACCAGAAGTCAGCTGTAAGTCATTGTAAGATTTTTTCAGTACTTTATTGTTTTTGAATCTACATTAGGAATGAGCCTTTCTTCAAAAAACAAACGGCAGTATCTTACGGTGCAGCAATTGGTCAGTGGACCTTTAACAAAGTCCTATTTGATGTTACAGTATTTGTCAAAAATCCTTTTTATGATCTGCGATAGTACTAAAGTAGATTACTGTTATGCCTGGAATTCCTGTGAAACACAATTCCATTATGGGAAAATGTAACTTATTCAATGGGAACATTAGGAATTGTGCCAATATGGAAATCAATATCAAATTATCCATTTGGAAAGTCAGGCCTTGTTTTTGTGTTTGTGTTGTTTGTGTGTCAGGCCTTATGAGTTAGGATGATTTCGTGGAAATGTACAGTGTGTGGACTAGTGTAAGAAATAATACTAGCAAATGCTTTATCCACAACCTACAATTTCATCAACATGTATGCATCCCAGGTATTGAACCCATGGGTTTGATTTTGCCCTGCTCTACCAGATGAGCTACAGGACCACATAGGTGAAAACATAGAATGATACATCTACTTTTAGTGCCACTTTAAGCACTGTTAGTGTATGTTAAGTCCCATAAAAAACATAAAACAAGCTATATATCTCTGAATGTCAAAGCATTTTAATACAGTAAGCCATTCCTACAGTTGGATGTTTTTTTCATTTGCTGCATTTGGGCATTGCTGCAAAAGAGCCCTGTGCTCAGTCAATTTCTCCCTGAATAAACAATGATGATGATGATTTAATTTGAATTGGAAATCTTTGAAAAGGTACTATCCAACTATGTTTGCAGCTTTACTTGTGTTCTTTTCATTAACTTTTGTTAGCGTCTTAAGTGTGAAGTGTTGTTTTTGTTTTTGTTTTTCAAGTTCATGAGAGATATTGGAATTACAATCAGCAAGTCATTCTGTAGTTCAAGGTAGAGCCGTTGATTAAGCAGCATGTTAGCAGCACCAAGTTTATGGGTTTGATTTCTGAGAGATGCATACTGACAAAGTCTATATCATCACCTTCCTAAAATAATTGGCTAAGTCATTTTTTGACAAAATGACTTTTTTGCCTAAATCATCCACCTCTGGTAAAATTGTCTACATCCTCAGTTGAACAGACCATGTGATTCTACCCCTGTAGTATAATGGCCTTTGTCAAGAGTGTGACTTAGGCAGTTTCATTTTGCCAAGTCACAAAGGCATGTTCGAAAATGTGCCAAAGTAATGTATTCCTCTTGTGTTACATAATTGACATACAGTACAATGTTATTAGTATGTCAAAAGTCATCTTTTGTCATAACCTTTTTGAGTGAAATTATCAATAAATATCATATATTCAATTTTTGGTAAAGTTTTTTTGTGTTTTCTGAATAGCCTGAAAAAAATGACTTGGGCAATTATTTTAGGAAGGTGACGATATGCTACTTGTACTTTTCAAAATAGACTGCTAAGTTCATAAACTGAAATGTAAGCATGGCTTCTTTGGGATGTAAATGCTACATATCATACACGTCGCCTGATCAGCTTCATCTCCTCATGTACTGTGCCCATTTGTGTAAGCTCATTGAAAAACATACAGAATGTGGCATTCAAAAACACCCGTACTGCACCATAATTACACATTCAGCTTAATATGTGTGCATCAGTTTAGATTGTCACACTTTAAGTGCAATGCTACTAACACCTTTGCACATGGGCCATGGGGTCAAAGCAGAGAAATTAAAAAGTTCTGACTTTTGACCTGATTTATTAACTTAAATAGCTTGTCTTTTTAGCTCTTTCTCTGCTTTTTCTATAATAATTCAAATGAATTGCATATTTATACAGTGCCAGTAAAACCTGGCATTATCCCAAGGCACTTCATAGAGGCCTGAACCCCCAGCGTTCTGTTCACAGTGAAAGGATGTATTCTTGTAGAACACACTGTACTATGCAGGACATCAGCTCTACAGTAAGACACTGTTTTATTTATGTACAATTTCCCCAAAATGCTATTGTGATTTCCAGTCTGTACTACGAAGCAGCTCTACAATAATACACTATACAAGTCTCAGTAAAAACGTGCGGATCTCACACAGGCTGCTAACAGTGCATGAGGCAGGTGATTGACATCCTCTCACCTCTGCTGAGGTCTTGTAGGTGCCGGCTGCTCGGCCACGTGTTGAGTGGCGGGAATTCCTAGTGGATCTGCTCTGCCGCGACTTTAGCAGCTGAGCCATGAGGTGTGTTTCCGTGGTTTGGCCCAGCCTTCAGTGGTTGCCGGATCACACCGCAGTGACAGCACAATTAATTAGCCCCAAGCCAGCCAGTGGTGAGACACACAGGTCTAATTGATCTCAGGCAGGAGAAGTGTGAGCAGCCCGAGGGAGAGTAAGGTGGTGGTGGCGGGGGGTGGGGGGGTGGGGGGTGGGGATGGGGGTTGAGGGCACCAGGCACCACACAGGGCATACTTCCATGGATTCATAATTAATCAATCCATTAAAAATGATAAAAAGCTTGACACACACACACACACACACACACACACACACAAACAAACAAACAAACAAACAAACAAAGCAATGTGCATATTTAAGAGGTCCTGATGTTGTTGCTCTGTGTTCCTCTCCTTCCTGGTGTTTTTGCATTATCCTTTTTTTTTTTCTGCTACGGTTAGTTGTGTAATGCAGTAACATGGAATTAGAGGAAGACTGTTGGAGGGATTAACATCAGTGAAAGACAAATAGGAAGAGAATTATGTACACCTGTGGATGTTGTGTGTTCCTTTTGATTCAGTTAGAGATGTTTCATGCATTCTTAGTCTCTGTTGGAGATTTAGGCTCTATTGCACAACATGAATACATCGAAATCCTGAATGCACACCTTAAACTGTGGTGGTTAAATGGAGTAATGCTTTTCAGATTGTCCACTTAAACTGTCAAAATATAAAAAATGATAGGAATAAAAGTAATGTCCACTTTAAATATACAACTTGTTACTGGAGGTAAAACATAGTAAGTGTGATCCTCAAGGAAACAAAAGACAACAATTAAAAATCTTTAAAAGCCAAATGCATGAAATAACTTGCACCAAAGGATTAGGTAGATGGATTACTTGGACTTTGGAAAGTCGAAAATCTGCACCGTATCTAATGATCTGCGGCTTCCACCCCTGACAGATAAATCAATATCCCCACCTGATAACATACAAACCTCTCCAGACATCTAAGGTCATATAGCCTGCCTCTGATTAGACCTAGTTCCAGCACATAAACAGAGCAGTTTGGGTAGCCTAAAAAAAAATACTAGTCAAACATTATTCTGAAGTGGAGTCATTACCCTTCCCTTTTTAAAAGCATTAGTTAGAGGATTGAGGGGGAGAATCTGATATAAACGACCTAATCAAGGGTTCTGAAAGCTACTGTTTTTTCATTGTAAGCACTTTTCTCATTGCTGTCCTGCACCACTCTGGGGAGATAAAAAGAAAATAATTGTACTGTAGTGTTTAGTGTATTGGTGCTATTTAAGAAGCATGCACAAAGAGTGTTCTGGAGATTTTCTAATAGTGATATAAAAAAAAGAACACCGAAGCTAACACCATGTAAGCTGTGGTCTTTATTGACAGAGGTTGTTTAGTGTTTGAAGTTGTTCCACAGATATTGAAGTTCCCTCATATATTAGAACAGGTGTATAACCAGTGTATCTTGATCGCATTACAATGAAGACAATGAATAAAGGATGGTAAAAATGGGCTGCAATGAAATTATGCAGCCGACGATAATGAGATCATCATGAAATGAATTCCACTGTCTCCTCAAGGAAATTAATCTGGCCTTTTGTGAAACATTTTTATCTGCATTTTGAATTTGATGTCTTAGTCCTGAGTGAGTGAAGCTAGCACAAGTCTTCCATTGACTGGAGAATGACCATTTAATGTGTAATTTTATTTGTCATGTGATGATATTGCCAACATTTTCTACATCATATCCAAATCTTTATCAGACAGGAAACATTTCAGATGTACAGGGCCTTTCAGAATTTGAAGGATGGATGATCTTATCTTTGTATGGAAGGACTTAAACGTGTTTGAATAAATTAGTCTTTTTTTCCTGATGTGCTTCCAAAATTTCAAAGCATTTGAAGTGAATCTAATCGAATTATACAGTACACAAACATCTGTTACTTTTTAAATGATGCTCAGATTTACTCAGTAATTGGTTCAGCAAGTTAATAAACTGAAGGATTTCAACAGCACGGCAAAATAAGACATTTCATTTTTATAGAGGACTGTATTTTTTATTTTATAGCAAGTGATATTTTCTGGGAAGGGTTAGGATTTACAACAGCAGAGTGAGCTGTAATTAGGTGTTAGGGCATTGAGTGTTAGTATAACACAAAGTTGTTATACTGTGAACCACAATGTGATTCACCATCACATGATTGCTATCCATCAACATAGTGATGTCTATCGTGCCCTTCATCAGTGAGCAGATACATAGTGAAGTATAAATGCATGCAAACCACAAGGCTTGCCAGTAGATAAGGAAGATCTTGCATAGCTGAATGGCATATGCTCACACACGTGCTGCCCACTAGCTCTCTCTCGCTCTCTCTCTCTCTCTCTCTCTCTCTCTCTCTCTCTCTCTCACACAGACACACACACACACACACTCACACACTCACACATATATAAACACATAGAGAGAGAGCGAGAGAAGGGTGAGGATTTTTACCCTATATATATATATATATATATATAGGCTTTGTTTGATGGTGAAAGCTTAGCATGCAACATCTGACTTCGAGTGAAAATAAAATTGTGCAGTCAGCAGGTCTCCCTTGGCTGATGCTTAGTATCAGCAGCATACCATTTCAATTAAAGCTTTAATGCCCAAAGGTGATGCTTCTCAAACAGGCCCTCACACACCCCCTGTTCAGGTCACTGCACTAATAGCTATACTGTCACTGTCACGCTGTGTGTGTGTGTGTATATATATATATATATATATATATATGTGTGCTGTGTGCGTGTGCTGTGTGCATATGTGTGTGTGCGTGTGGGTCTGTGTTTTGGTTGCTGATACGAAGAGTTCATGTTCAGATCAAGAGTGTCTCTGAATGACATAAAAGCCATGCAAATGTAGACCGTGTGGGTATTGATTTCACCTCTTGTGTATTCGTGGTGGTGCGTCTCGCATATGTGCGTTTTGGTTGCCACAGCAGGTCTGTAACTCTATGCCTTGCAGCAGCTCAGACCAACATGGTGATATTACAAAGGTCAACTAAGCTGCACCATTCAGGCCCTGGAGACTGTGAACAGTACTTCCACGCCGACAGAGCAAGTGCAGGCGCACACACTGCAGCAGTGTGCTCCACGGTACTGTAAATACACACACATAACACAACATACGCACATAACTTAATGAGAAGGCAAGTTTCAGTAACCTTTCTCATCTGTGGATATTCTTTACGTATTCTTTCTTTGTGTGGGAAGCTGTGAAAACTAATATATGATTCAAAGGTTAAGCAAACAGATCTATAGCGGTATTGATTTCTCTGTCATGACAAGTACCACTGTACCAAGAAAAACATATGCAATAATACCCACCACTGGCGGAATGCTCCTACAGCAGTTCTGTTTTCTGTATTCTGGTTGCCTGGATCATTTATTGACAGTCGTAAACATGTGGGTGTGCTAAACAGGAGCCAACGGCTAACACTCCGTTGAGCTTTCAGTAAACTGTTAGCATTCAATTTTTATCACTGCAACACAGGTTCACTTAGTTTGACTTTAGATTCCATAAAGATTCTCTTCTTTTAGCTCATGGAGAACTCCTGCTGATCATATCACACCATCACTATCCCAATTTACGGTGAATAATACTTTACCACCGCCAGTACACTGGAGAAGCAGGATCTCAAGGCTATCCCTATCTTTTATATACAGTATATTTAGTCATCTGACTAAAGTCACGTCCAATAGAGCCAGCAATCAATACATCTTGTTTGTTAGATTTGAGATTTTTGTGCAAGTTTGCTGCTAAATCTACACTGAATGGAAGTTTCTCAGCATGTTACAGTGAAGGGAAACAATCTTTATGGAAGGAACTTAAGCTTGCTAGTTGAATCACAATGGGTTGAACATGTGATCATTTTGCTCAACTGGTTGGACCCCTGGTATAGCAAGATATCAGTGATTTCTAAGAAGAACAAATATTATAAAAACAAAACTATGTCGTCTTTGTATTGTTATATGGGGTAAAAGTTTAAAAAAAAGTATCTGCTAAATAAATAACATGTAATATAATTTGATATAATATGATATATATACAGTAGGGCCTTGTATCCGTGGGGATGCACTCTAAGACCTACTGTGGATAGCCAAAACTGCAGATTTTGCTTATACATACAAGTTTCATTTATAATGATTTATTTGTATAATATATACTATTATTTATTTATATTACACACAATAAGACATTCATAACAATAGCTAAAAATAAAATAATTATTACAATATACTGAAATAAAAGTTATGTGAATGTGGCCTCTCTCTGGAATGAACAGGATTCTGATGTTTTTGCTTAAGCCTCAACAGATGATGGAGCAACAAAAAATATTTTCACAACATTTACACAACATTTTTACCTTTTCCCTCCCTTCCTCCCTTCCTCCCATGCTTCCTTCCTTCCTTCCTTCCTTCCTTCCTTCCTTTCTTTCTTTACATCTAGCCCCCTCACTTTGATACAGAACATGAAGGAAGCGAGGCTGGAATGTAATGAGGATGGAGGAATCAAGGAAAGACATCCATGAGAAATGAGATGTGCTTAAAGACATGAGTCTTAATGAGTATTAAGCGCAACGGTGCAGAAAGGCTACTCGGAGTGTATTTTTTTTCAAAGCGTTTTTTTTTTTTTTTTTTTACTGTGAATTTTCCACTTAATATTTTCAAACCACGGATAACTGAAACCGTGGTTACAGAATCAACAGATACAGGGTTCCACTGTAACTCATAAATGTGTGAGTTTTACAGCCCTAGGGCGACATATTTGGCCCTGACTCCTTCAGTTGTTTGGGGTTATATTTGATTGCAATGGCCTCATGATTAACTGGTCTCATTACTGACAGTTAAAATAAGTAGACTGTAGACTGTAAAAAGACAGATTGTCAGAGCAAACAATACCAAAGCATGTGCTGTGTACACAGAACACACCATATTCATTCTATGTTTGAAAAGCTAATGCTGCAGCAAACAGTGCTGTTTGAGGAGGGTGGATGCAGGTCTTTCATGATTCGTGACATTTAAAAAAATACTGTGAAGCAGAGAGGTTTAGACAGCCCCTCTGTTCCAAGAATCCATGACTTTCTGAAGTTGGACAGGCCTGTTGCTTAGTGTCTGTGTCCCATCTCCCAGCAGTCATCTGTGGCCTCACATCTCCAGATGGCCGTTGGATCTCTAAGCGGTCTCTTTGGGGGGGCCGATGCAGCGTTTTCATTGGCCCCTGACAGCTTGGAGGGTCCCTAACCTCCAGACGCCCCCTGAGAAAGCAGCATGGGTTCTTGCATGCTGAGAAATCATGGTCACTTCCAAAGGCTAGGCCCAGTCTGCACAAAAGACAGAGCATCTCAGCAATCTCCCTCTCCTGGCATTTACTCAGCAAGGGGCTTATGGGTGGAGGGTAAATGGAAGAGAACATAGAAGGTACATGCCCACTGTGTGGAAAAGACACTAAAAAGGTCCGACTTGATATTTTAGTCCTCCCCTGCTGCTTCCTTGATGCCACGGTTACCGGGAGATGGGGTGCTGGTGTGATTCATCTTCCCCTACTTCTTAGCTAGAGGGAGGTCACAGAGTATCTCTCTGTCTATCTCTCTCTCTCTCCGTCTCTCTCTCTCTCTCTCTCTCTCTCCTACTCTCTCTCTCTCTCTCTCTCTCTCTCTGTGTGTATGCAATCTGCATAACATGACAGTGCATTACCATTACTCTTCCTCTGGAGTGGGGAAGAAGGCATACCAAATTAAGGCAGTACATGAGCACACATGCAATCGCTCATTCACAAAGTCATGCTCAGTCACAAACACACAAAGACAGAGAGACAGTTATGAGAAAAATCATTGTTTTTAGTGAATTATTAGGCTGATGCGTTGGGGTGACTCACAGCTGTCCTGTGCCCCAGTAGTAAATTGATGCTAATGTAATTGGCTCCGTCACCCCTATCCCATGGCTCCCTCAGCACAGCAGGACACGAGCACAGAAGGTAGACAGACGGGACAGAGAAAACACATCTCCAGTTTTAATTAGGGTGACGTGTGGAGCAGTGGAAATGGGCCTGGATTAGCATGAAATCGTCCGCATTTCACGAGCGTACCCATCGATTTCCCCCACCCCCCCTCCAAACCACCATGAATATTGCAGTGTGGTTGTACCGCTGCATTGGTAATGAGGGTAGCCGGGAGGGCTTGGTACCAGATTCCTTAGTGATTGCCTTGGTGATCAGGTGATTTGTGTCATTGTCATCTGAGCAATGCAATATGACAATCAGAGCCCATCTTTGCTAGCAATGAGCTGAGAATTTTTGGCACATTGCAATAAGGATTTATTTCTGTTTTTTACCCTCGGCTGTTGATGTATTACCGTTCAGTGTGAGCTTTCTTGGTTACAGTTGCAACAGATGCTGACATGGAAACATCATTTGTCTTCATGGTTATTTGTGTCTATACACAACATACTTTTATGTGCAGTGCATCTGAAAAAGTAAATTATGTTCGAGCCAATGATTTGATAGAAAAATTTTGGCAACACTTCTTGATCAGAATGCAACTGAATGCAAGTAAAAAGGTCACAGTTTTGAGGATGGTGCAGATTGATGGTGCAGAGTTCTTGGCCAGTGATGGCAGATTAATTTGTGAAAGAGTCTGATACTTTGAAGGTTCTTCTTAAGATTGTTTAACCAAAAACAGTCACATAATACATCATGTGGGGGGGAATTTGAAGTCCTTCACTTCCTCCACAAATTGTGTTTGACAATAAGCCTCTGATAGTAAAGTCATCCATCACTGACAAGGCATGACCTTGTACTCAGTACAGCTTCTAGAAAACTTCTAGAGGAATCCCCAAACAACACAGTAAATATTTCAGTGTATTCACAGTGTAGTTGGCATGGAATGTTCTGGTGTAAACATAAAAATGAACCCACATATTCCAGTACATGCATGGATCCATTTGAAGCGTGTCAATTAAATTCATTATTCATTCCAATGTGAGCGTTGAGGAGAGAGGAAAATCAAATCCCATGCTATCAGTGGAGTTGGCATAGATTGAACTGATGTCTCAATATTGCAGGCACTGATTAAAATGGATGCCATTTTGTCAGGCTGTCTGATGTCCCTGCAATAAGTTTAATGAGTTTGAGATAAAGACAGCATCTCTCCTCTCCTCTTGTCCTGGAGCCAAAATGGTTCATCTTTTTGTGCCAAAGGAGATGTTGTTCAGGAGGACTTGGAAATGTGTAAGATTATGTATGAGGGAGAGAGAGAGGGTGGAAAGATGCAGGCCTTGACAAATACATTGGCTAAGGTTTCATCGTCTTTTTCCTCACCTAGCTTACTCAATTAGGCCAAATGAAGAACTATTGTGCTCTGAACGGCTGATAGATGCTGTGGGGTTGTCCTAACACTGTCCGCTCCCTCTGCATATGTTTATCTTCTTCTTCACATCCCCTCCAAGACTCTATTTGCTCCGTTTGGTGCTGAGGAAAGCCACAGGGCAGAATCTGCACTCAAGAGGACAGACTAATTAGGTGGATTGATACGATACTCAAAGCTCTAATGGCATTTAAGATCTTAACTGCTCAATGCGGAGGATGCAAAGCATCTATCTTCTCTGTTTTCTTGGTCTCGTTCCATGCTTTTCACTGCAAGCGCACAGATATGGGTGTAGGAGTACGTGGGGAGGATGGGAACAAATAGTGAACGCTTTGCCGTGTAGCCGAAGAGGCCAGTTCCAGTTTCAAGATGGTTTCCGAATGCCGGGCTGTCTAGATGGCTGCTGTTTGTGGTGCGACAAACGGTGACACCACACTGGTCATGGTCACAGCTGATGCTCAGCTTGTATCACGGTTTGTAATTGCAGCCTAGCTCAAAGTGCAATGTACAGAGCACAGCATGTGGCAGTGCACTTCAGCAGTCTGTGTTTGTGTGTTGTGTGTCATCATTTTATCTGTGTGCATTTATATAGTTTTATTAAGTACACTAAGTGTCTCTCTCTCTCTCTCTCTCTTTCTCTCTCTCTCTCTGCTGTCATATTAGCAAACCCATCCCTTCTTTTAGAGCTGATGCGCAGTGTGCCACAGCCATGACAGCCAGTATTTGTGTGTGAGTGAGTGAGGGAGTGTGTGTGTGTGCGAAGTGAGTGAGGGAGTGTGTGTGTGAGTGAGTGAGTGAGGGAGTGTGTGTGTGTGCGAGCGAGCGAGTGAGGGAGTGTGTGTGTGTGTGTGAGTGTGTGAGTGAGTGAGGGAGTGTTTGTGTGTGCGAGTGAGGGAAGGAGTGTCGTGAGTATACAGAGCAACTGTATGGGGAAAAGGGATAACTGAGAATATTTAGGTCTGTTTCCCCATCTCTCCATGCTCATCTCTCTCTCTCTCTCTTTTTTTTTCTCCTTCTCTCCCCTCCCCCCTCTCTTGCTCTTTCACTCCCAGTGGACATTTCCTGATCCTCATCCCATCCATTTCAATAACCAAAGCCTGAAGCAGTGTAAATGAAATGACCTTCCCCACTGGAGAGAGCAGCAGGGACTTAATACAACGTGTCTAACAGAGGTGGTCTGTTCACGCCTGCTCCACCGGGAGAACCACCGTGGCTATTTAGGCTATATGGAATAGATCACCAAGATCACCCCCCCTAATTATACAAACATCATGCGCACATTCAGTCTCGTTTAGATTGTTTGTTCGTCATGCTTCTGCTTTTTCATAATTAAAGAGTGTTAATTAAATCTATGTTTGAATTTGATACAAACATGCCTGTGCTTGGTGTCCATAAAAACTTGAAGTGCTTGGCATGTTTGCCCAAGCATGCATATAAACAATGGTCTGAGGACACGTGGTGGTCAGTCCACACCGTATGTCTACGCTTCTCCCCCCTCTGATCTCAGGTATAAACCATAGTGGCACTGCACATACATAGAGGAGCGGCACGGTGCGCACCTGTTCTCCAACATGTGTGGTTTAGCATGTGTGCATGTGCAATGCCTATGTTGCTGTTTGAACAGATGTAAGTGAGTGTTTGAGTGAGTATATGTAAATGCCAGAGTCTCAACTCTGTGTATACTCTCTGTGGGGAACATATGATGCAGGTGAAGAGCTATGTTACCAGATATCCCACAGGGCTTATACAAGTGGGTGGAAAGGTGGTTAAAGGGAGGTGGGCGCTTTTAGAAGCTTGCCAGACAACTGCTGTAAATATACACACTTGCTGCCAGAAAGTGACAGTTTACTCCAATTGGGCAGACAAATGGTCTACTTGCGCGAATGAGTCACGCTCCATTTTTTCTGTGTTGGTATATGTGTGTGTGTCTTCTGTCTTCCTAACATTCTGTGGCTCAAAATACATTTCAGAATAAATGTCCTTCTTAATTATCAACTCCTTCCACACATACACACACACACACACACACACACACACACACACACACACACACACACACACACACACACACACATACACACACATACACAACTGCAACTCTTTTTACATCCTCAGGGAGGAGTCTGAATTTGGTCGGGTAACCTCATTGGTGAAATCAACAAACATGCCTTATTTTCTGTTTTAAGATCATTTCACACCTCTGTCATGCACAAGTTAAAACAGGCACCTACTACTAAGTGCCAAGGGAGGTAAATGATGGAATTGTTTAAACAGCTTCTGCCTGTAAAGCATCAGGGGCGATATGAAGATATGAATGTGTCTGGATCACCGCTGGTTCTATTGCCCACTAATTACACATAGAGAACTGTGTAGTGTATACTGCCATGCCATGATGGAGTCTATACTGCCATGACATGATGGAGTCTATACTACCATGACATGATGGAGTCGACACTGTCATGACATGACGGAGTCTACACTGCCATGACATGATGGAGTCTATACTGCCATGACATGATGGAGTCTATACTGCCATGACATGATGGAGTCTATACTGCCATGACATGATGGAGTCTATACTGCCATGACATGATGGAGTCTATACTGCCATGACATGATGGAGTCTATACTGCCATGATGGAGTCTATACTTCCATGACATGACGGAGTCTACACTGCCATGATGCTGAATGAGTCAATGGAGCCTTCAAATTCTAGTGTGGCCTACTGGAAGAAGGCACACTCCGTAATCAATCCAAACGCAATCCAATATCACTGCAAGTTATGGTGTACTCTTTGAAATGGATGAAATTAAATCACTGTAAGTGGTGAATCAGGAGCAGAAACGACAGCGATATTGCCCTCAGGGCTATCTGAAACTCATGAAAAATGCAGGCCCAGAATCTGACAGCTGAATTTCTGTACTAGCCCTAAAACTAAAGTTCATGTCGTTGTGTTCACACAGTCCATTTCCATCTCATGCTGGTCAACGTGAATGTAGAATCAAAACAACCTCAACCTAAAAATTCAGTAGACTACACTATTAATAGCAAAATGTTCAATCTGTGCACTGAAGGTCAGTTTTCATTTTCCTCCCTTTCCTGTGGTCCATTGATGTATGTCGGGGCATTTAGTCGTATGCTAAACTGCATCTCCCTATGGGAGCTGTGATGACAACTTAGTGGGCTATGATTCACTTATCTCTTGAACCACAGGGACATTATGTCACGGAAGGATGTGTGTCTCTGTGTGTGTGTGTGAGAGAGAGAGAGAGAGAGAGAGAGAGAGAGAGAGAGAGAGAGAGAGAGAGAGAGGGGTGACCACCAGTCTGCTTGTCCGGTCGACAGTCTACATCCCAGGGACCAAACCAGCCTCCTACTGCGAGCTCACTTACCCCCCTACCACTTGCCTTTATGAGATAGCCTCCTACCAGGCAGTGATTCCTCTCCACATGCCTTCCCCGCTCCTTACTGTTGCATCTCCGCCTCTCTCTCTCCCTCTCTGTCTCTCTCTCTGTCTCCATAGACTGATGAATGCTGTCTTTGATGGAGTGCCACGGCCAGGAGTCATGCTCATTCTAGAACCCCATAGGGAAGGGAACGAATCCATGGCCGTGTTCGTGTCTGGCTGCCTCCCTCATGGTTCCTCCGTAGAGAAAACGGCCCTCCTGGGCCCCTTATCAGCACAGCTGGGTGGATGCTCAGCCCGAGTTTTAGCTTACCAAAAACATAAAAATCTTAGCCACATGAATCGGAAAATACTTTCTTGAGATCCATAAACACGACTAGAGGGAGCGAGCAGACGGCATCTCCAAAGCCACACTGATTAAGAGGCAACAGGTAGCAATATACTTCTAATCTATCTAAGCCAATTAAAAGCTTGGCACATCTTTTTATCAGGGCCAACAGAAGCCATTTTGTTCAGAATCAGAGTGTGAGATGTCATTGAATGTATTTCAGGTATCACATTCTTCTAGAGACCCCACCGCCAGAGTTCTATTGCCTCCCTGGCTCACTGCCTGCCAGGGTTTACATCTTCCTGGGAATGGCGCCATAGCGGCGTAGCTTCATTCAATAACAGGTTGCCCATACGGGCTTAAACAAGTCTGTTAATCCCCCCAGAATTGGTTTTATTTTCAGCGGTGGAAGACATGCAGTTATCAGCCTGACATCAGGATTCAGATGCACACCCCTACGGCTGGAAGATGCTACACAGAACACCTCACAGCAGTCTCTTAATCCTTTTTGCGACATTATTTTGTATCTTTCGCCACACTGTGGTATTTTTAAGAATACACTCAGTATTGGACTGTTCAGTATTATTAGTTCATTACTAAATTCTGGTCTCATAGAAATTCTATGATAGTTTGTATCAGTTGTGTACACTATAGTCCACTGGTATTTGTATCAAACAGTAATCCACATCATACATTGTAGGCGACTGATTGTATATTCAAACACCAAAGATTGAACTGGGCTTAAAGGTGCAGTTCTTGATTATTATCCATTACATACTATTTGTCGAATTCAGCAGAAATCTCCTCATGTTCCTCTAGCTGTCAGTCCAGTGTGTGTGTAAATAAAATACTATGGCCACGTATTACTGACGTGATTGCTGATTGTTTACATATTCCTGAATGCTGGGCTCTATTTAAAAGGTATTATCAAAACACATTGGTAAAAAAGTATGGAGGGTTGATTATAACTTTAGTATCATGATTTTGCCAGGGCAGGAAGTGAGGGTTTGAATGAGTGTTTTGTTCCACCTCCTGTGACGCAAAAATTATTTTTCACTGCAGGTAACTTTGAGAAAAACTTCTGACAATCATGTGTTGTTTTCTGAAGAGAAATCCTGTTATGTTTCCTCTCCGATGATTGCCTTATTGTTTGCTATACCATACATTCACTGATTTCAGTTTTTAGATGCAGCCCTTGGGGAAAATAAAAGCCTGTTTGATTGGCAATGTGAGTGTCAATAGTTCTCATTACTGTGCTCCCCAGATATGACTTGCCTTCACCTAGTTATACTGAATAAACTGATTTTTCAGATTTTGGATGGATGTGAAGTATAACTGGAATTGGCTACTGTGTGCGTGCGTGTGCATGCATGTGTGTCTGTGAATGTAAAGGACAGTTTTGAGTGTGCGTGTACGTGTGTGTGTGTGTGTGTGTGTGTGTGTGTGTGTGTGTGTGTGTGTGTGTGTGTGTGTGTGTGTGTGTGTGCGTGTGTGTATCTGTAGTCCTTTAGCATGAGGGAGTGAGTTGGGATGAGGGAGAACAGTCTCTGATTGTGATTGTGATTGCCTACCCTCATAGTTGAGGGTGAGGCAGTTGCCTATAGGTCTTCTGTCAGCAGCTGGCCAGCCACAGATGGGCAAACCAAAGTGAAACCAGCCACAGGCAGTTTGTCCCCTCTGGGCCCTTCCTCTGTGTGATGGGCTGCAAGCAATCAGCCTTTTCTGTTAAATGGGCTCCGTTCTCTACAATCAATTTTTCTCATCAGATGAAAACCTACAAAAATGTTTCTGAACATTGCAGTGCCTAGAAAATAGGAAGTTCTTTGATGAGGGAGCTCTTAATTTGAGGTATAAATCAATGTGGCCTGCTTCACTAGACTGGTCAAGTGTGGTTCACTGTCTGCACATACTGTTTCGTTTGAATAGTGCAAGGTTGTAGCACTGTGTATGGATGCTTAGCTTTTATGTGGGGAAATTCAAGGAGCTCTACGCTGAGCTGATCTGATTTCCACAGGGTTATGTGATTGCTACTGTCAATTGTGTTAGAAGGAAAGGTCAGGGTATATATTGGATTACTTCAAAGCCTTGAACAGCAGATAAGGTGCACTGCATCCTGAATGGCCATTTCCAGAGAATCATTTTCCCCTATATCTCACTGAAAACCTATAACTCATTCCACCGGCGTGAATTATTGCGTAATATAATGTCCTTATATAATCTCCTATATATATTTTTTCAATAGGTTTTTTTTTGTCTCACTAAATAGTTCACAAAAAAACAAACTCACACATTCATATTCAGCATTTCACTATATCCAGCATTTCAGGGGGAAACCCAAATGGAAAACAAATGACCAATCAGCAATCTGTTGCACCACGCCGCTCCAGTGGGTTCTCTAAGGCTTTGAAACCGTTATAAATGGTTCAGTATGAGACTGATAAGTACACCATAAGGCTTGCTGTCAGAAAGAATTCTCTCCAATCAGTGCTGTTTCCCTATTGTATCTCTTTGGTTAAAATGATTCAGCACTTGCAGAGACTGTTTTCCCGGGAGACAGAAATGCCTAATAGATAAGATGGATTCATTCATATTACCTTGATGAAAAAAAAGCAAGCAACTTGGGGCTTCTTTATTCATTTCTGTCTTGCAGTAATGGGAAATATTCTAAATGAAATGAATGAAAACTTACAAGAAATTATTGATTTAGCCTCTCCTTCATTAATAAAATAAAACAATAGGAGCTGTTTCTCTGCCAGTTACCAAAACGTGGGGAAAGGAGATGGTTGCCATGATTTTAAACCCCTTAACCACTTCACAACTATATATGCACAGGAAGACATATTGGGTAGGAAGCTTATCCCGAGATTCAAAATAGTGTAGGGTCATTCTATGTCAAATAAATCAATTTCCAGAGCAAATGTCTATGAAACATTTATGAATGTGGTGAGTGCAGTGCCCTTTGTTGTTGATATTTGGATTAGTCTGCATAAGGGTAGTTATCATGCTTAATTTCCATCCTTTGGAAATTTGTATTTGTAAGGGAATTCTTATTGTGGATATTTTCCCAATACAGAAAACTAAAAGAATGTTTGATAACACTTTGTTACCCCCTCACTGATATGGGACATGGTGAAACAGTGGTTAGTGTTACCCCCTCACTGATATGGGGCATGGTGGAACAGTGGTCAGCGTTCCCCCTTGCAAGGGGATAACCCGGGCTCGATTCCCGACCGCCCCAAGGTGCCTCTTTAAGGTGCTTTGGATTAAAGTGTATGCTAAATCCCTGACCTTTACCTGTGTATGGAACTATTTATGCATAGTAATGATTGCACTAAAAGGGTACAGTGTTATAGTTTTAGCCCTAACAGTTTGAAATATCAAAATGCATAATAAAGCTTCTTTTACCTCTTGATAATGGAATTGATGAGACCTTGGATAATGGAACTGCCTAATGTCAAATGCTGTTTATTCAGCAAATGCTCATTATTCAGCCTTGTGTAACCACAAGCATTCATAATAATAGTCGTGTAGGGCTTATACTAGAGCATTATAAAACATTATGAGTGCAGTCATCTCTATTTATAAATAGTCATTTAGACTTGTCAGTTGCTATGATACATTATGGATACTTTATAAATGTTTATAATGCTTTATAGAGAGCGTTACCAAATCGTTTTTACACAAACTGTCAGCAATCTTGTCAAGCCACACATAGCCATCTGCCCATCACATCAACATTCTGCAATGTATTAGACCCCAAAATAAGTTCTGGAGACAGACTATTTCAATTTGCAACATCCCTGAAGTGGTTAACATCTTGTTATAATAATAATAATGTCAGTCATGCTCTTCTTGTGTAAATCAATGATCAATCCAATAAAAAAAGAGCTTAAAAAACTCAAGGATAAGTTTTAAGAGGCACACAGACAATCAATTCCAGGGTCTCTCAATTACTGTCACTCTCTTCCTCATTTGAAAAACTTGTTGATGATGATGTGGTCTCCACCACAACTATTGATTCACCTAGGGTTGGAATGAGTCCAGTGTGTTGTTTGGTTTCCTACTGTCTTGCGCCTCCGTCTTAAAATATGATTTTGGCCACCACTGATCGCACTGATCACTGACAATGATCGCACTGGTCACTGACAATGACCGGACTGATCACTGACAATGATCGGACTGTCCCTGCTGACTGCATGGAGACCCACACTCACTCGAGAACCACAGGTTGTCATGACAATATCAAAAGGCTACTAACAGTAGATCAGGAACCTCCAGGGACTACCCTCAGGCAATGATGGCAAAGTTTGTTCTTTTGTAGTGTTTTGCAGTGTTTCATGAATTCTGTGCACTTTTCTTTTATTCTTTATACAGCCATGAATTCTTTGTGCATTTCTTTTATTCCTTGAATAAAGAATGGCCGTCTCAATGCACTTAACCCTATCACTAACCTGAACCCTAAAAAAAAACTTGATTCAAAAGACACATATTGTCATGTCATGCACACCCCTGCAGCATGCCAATCTGTCTTTTACCTTAGCATCGAAAGCACATTCTTCTTTCTTTCATGAGAGAACTACTTTACCAGCGGCATCAAGAAAACCTCTGATTGGGTTGACATGGAATGATCTTCATGGAATGAGTGCTTCATTGTAACTGAAATATAATGTACCTGACATCAGTGACACTTATTTCATTTAATCAGGAGACATTCTGTCGAAAACTGATCTCAGAGGTGGCCATCACCTTCTCTTCAAACTGCAACAATTGTCCTTGGACCAAGATTTCTATGTTAGTTTGCTGCTGCTGTCTTGTGAGGGGGTTTGTCCTTGCTCGTACAGAGGGCTGGGAGTGGTCTTCCAGTGTATGTCTTTCTGGGAGGGGCATTAGGGAGGGTAGAGTGACTATCATCATGCTAAAGAGACAGTAAGAAAAGAAGTGGATGGCAGTGGATGGACCGGTTGGCTAGGTTTGGTGATGGAGGCTGTCTAGGGGAGGGGATGTGGGACCCCTGCTGAGAACATTGGAACAGCCAGTGGGATGCCTCCACCACTCGGCTTCAAACGGCTGGAGATGAATCAACAGCCTGTGCCAGCCTGGCCAACAGACTCCCACCACTGTCGTTCCACTGAGCTTACCCAGAACAGAACCAGGAGAGAGATGCTGGAGGCATGGACGTGCACTGAAACATCAGCACACACATACTGACTCAATGCATAGGCATTCACACTGCACCTGCAAAAACACGTGCATACACAGACAGTCACAGATGTGGATGTGCTCAGATTGCATTAGCCTAATGCGATGCCGATACGATGCTGCTATCAAAGTATGTAAGAGTATGCAATTAGCATGGGAAGTGCGCAAGTGAAGGAGTTGGAAAAATCTGAATGAATGGGTCAGAGCTTATAATGATTGACAATGTTTAATCCAATCCTAATAATCCAATGCATTTTATATTAATTTGTATTTGTTGCTTGTAATTGGACTTGGGCTAAAATGTAGGCATTTCTGGTTGAATATACTGAGGTGGCATGACCTGAGGGAGGTGTGAAAGTGTTCTCACCTCTCCCCTCCTCCTGGTCATGTCGAAGTGTCTTTGATGGCCTCTTGCCTTCATGAATACAGGCCTCTGAGACAGTTGCTCACAGCTGTATCTCTTAACCCATTTCCCCTGTGGACAAGTGTTGCGGAATTGTTCCGTCTCAGAGGTAATATATCTGATACATATTCATGAAGGGATGGGGGTTATGGGGTGACACCCCTTATACTCAGAGGACATAAAAACTGAAATGTTACAATGGCTGATTAGAACAGACATGGGTGAAGCCATTGAGTGAAACCTCTGTCTCTCTCCCTTGATGCGCATCACTGTACAAGATTAAACCTGTTTCTTGACTGATCATATCTCAGACTGAGCCTCCAACAAAGCTTTTGGTATTACAAAATTACCATCACAAGCACATACATGACACTTACTGAAAATGTTACAGTTGAGAGAAAAATAAATTCAAGTTTCTATTTGATTTATTTCTATGGCAACAGAAGCATTGTCACATGGTGCCTTACTGAACCCAGTGCTAAACCCCATAGGGCAAACATCTTATTAGACAAGAAAATAAACCTTCAGCACAACCCAGCTTGAACTACAAAAAGGATAGAATAAGAAAGAGGCAAAGAAGTAGAGAAGGAGGTCAGGAGAGAGATGAGGTCAGGAGAGAGATGAAGAAAAGGGTGTCAGGTATGCATTTCTCAGCTAATGAGGACACATTTACAGTACATACAGGACATACATATAGAATACATTAGTAAAGTGGAATGAATAAAGCCAGCAGGCCCATACCTAACTGCAGTCTTATTAAAAGGCAGGAGAAAAAAGATTGGTTAAAAACAGATTAATGAGACATAGTGTTACTGCCATACATCAAGGAAGCAGGAGAGAAGAAAAGGCTTAATTGGCATGAAATACAGGGGGTGGGACTGGCAGCATCACCACAGTTGAGTACGTGCCATTCGTTCTAGGGGTCTTCAGCCGTTTAGATATAACTAAGGGATAAAGGCCCTTTTCTTCAGCCATCTAGGTAGCACTAAAGGAAAGAGCCCTTTGATTGCCACGATGAGTGTGGACTAAAGGTACTTCCACCCAACAAGAACTATCAATCCAGAGTCCATTTAGGTCTAACTAAGGGGGTAGTGCACTTTGATCGCCATGATGAGGGTGGGCTGAAGGTACTTTTGGCACTGACAATTCAGACACCTGGCTTTTCATCAGAGGCCCTACAGAGAGTGACATAATATCATGCATCATTCCTAATTAATTCATATATTGGATATGTGGGGGGGGAGAGATAAAGGTACAGCATGTCAGAAGACAGTTTACAGTCTAGATGTAAAGATGTAGAAGTTTGACTGCTACTAGGCACCATGATGAGCAGTAAGCACTCAGAATCAGATAACTATCAGGGTGCTTCTCTTTCTTCTTCTTTCTCTGTGATATAATGTGATAATTGTTTCAGGCATCTAAATATATTAAGCAAAACATGCAACTAGATTATTATTTCTACTTCTTTTGGGTTGTGTTTCTTTACCTCCACTGGGTAATCAGGATTACCAAAGCATACGGCCTGTTCAAAGGGTACATTTTGGACTTAAAGGGTAGAGACACATATCAATCACCTCTATTGAAAATACAGGCCATCAGATACTGTACATCCAAACCTGTTGTATAAATGTAGCCATAGTGTAGCACAGACAACTGGATAATGGGCACAAATAGAGCAGCCATGTTTTCCTAATTGTCTCTTCTCCTATCATTTATTTTCCTTTTCTTTCTACAATTCTTTGTAGCTGCACTCCATGATTCTTCTGGGCCCTGTAGTTTATGGTGGTCTGTGTACTCAAGTAGATACACACAGAGACATATGTGGTCATTTAGCAGCAGCATTTAGCACATATGTAGTATCTCTAAATACTCTTATGCGAGGGTGGCCTTGAAGACAGGGTTGTAAAACACTCTTCCAACCCATTCCCAGTCCCCACTTCCACAGGCATAATTATTACTGCTTCAAATCTTAATTACGAAGGTGTAATACCCATAAATGATTACACAATTCTTAGTCTGAATGGCTGAATAATTATATTCATCATTACCAGCTAATTCATTATATCTTATTTATAGACTGATACAGTTCTGTGACAAAAACATTTACAGAAATGCACCGATTTCACACCAAGAGCAGAAGATCAAGACCAGTTCCAGCAACAAGAACTTCTCGGTCACAGTCTGCTGCCGGGTTCATGCTTGGTGTGAGTTGGATTAATTGCAACTGAATGGCAGGGTAATGTCATAATTATACAGATCCAATCAATTTATCATCACAAATTTCATTTGCGATGGCAGCCATGGTTGACAAATGGACTGGCCTAGATGATGTAGGTTTAATATGTGGGAATGTCAGAGTAATTCTCTCCAAGCGAAAAGGTATCCTCTGACTGGAGCAATGCCCACTCTAATGTACTCACTTATTTTATTTCTTAATTAAAAGCAATGGCAGATGGCTGGCCTCTCGATAGAATATTTGGCCCATATTCTTTATTTCTCCTATTTAGTCTGTGAGTGTGTGTGTGTGTGTGTGTGTGTGTGTGTGTGTGTGTGTGTGTGTGTGTGTGTGTGTGTGTGTGTGTGTGTGTGTGAGTGTGTGTCTGTGTGTCTGTGTGTCTGTTTGTAGGTGTGTGTTTTTGTTAAGATGGAGGTTTTTAAACTGAGCTTTTGTGAGGTGCTGTCATTTACTGTTCTTTACTGTTGTGTGCCATTCCATTATGTGTTTGCTTTATTGTGCAGGACAGAAAATGACAGAAAGTCTCCATTAAAATCACTCTCAGTCTCTTTCAGTGCTCTCTGTCCTTCCAGCGTCTGCCGTTCTGAAAGTCACCTCTGTTAGAGAGAGAGAGAGAGAGAAAATCAAGAGGAAGACAGAATGATTGTAATAGCCTTTATTGCTTTCATAGAAGAAGCTGAAAGCAAGGAAAAAATTGATGTTGAGTGCACATTACCTCCTTTTCGATTTCTGGGAGGGAACGAGTGAGTGAGAGACACAAAGAGAAAGAGAGAGAGTGAGAGAGAGCTATTTCTTCTTTACTCCAACCATATGCACACAGAATGCTAACACACTGATTTGAAATCAAATTATGCACACTGGGGTGCTTTAGCCCAAGGGTTGGGGTTGGGATAGCATGTGTGTGTGTGTGTGTGTGTGTGTGTGTGTGTGTGTGTGTGTGTGTGTGTGTGTGTGTGTGTGTGTGTGTGTGTGTGTGTGAGTGTGTGAGCATGTGTGTGTGTGTGTGAGCGTGTGTGCGTGTGTGTGTGTGTGTGTGTGTGTGAGCGTGTGTGTGTGTGCGTGTGTGTGTGTGTGTGTTTGTGTGAGCTCAGCATTTCACAATTTTTGGCTAGGAAGATGCCCCCTAGCTCTTGGAGGCTGTGTTGTGCGATCCCTCTCTCCCCACGCACACTCTTCCTTTTCTCTCTCCCATGCGCTCTTGTCTTCCTCCCCTTACTGTTCCTCCTGTCTGCCAGCCCAAACTCCAGCATCAGCAGCTCAGCATCCACAGGCGTGCGGCCTGGCTCTTTGAAAATGTGCAAAGCCTGAGCTAAAGCCGCTTAGCAGCACGCAGACATGAGGCTCGTGTGCAAGGCTCTGTTCTTTCTGGGTACCTGTCCCTGTGTTGTGCTACCTGCCCTGACCATTCTGGTGCACACAGGAGGTTTCCGAGCTCACATCTCGGTCAACAAAGTGAGACAGAGTCCGACTGTTTGACTTTCTCTTAGACTGTGTCTCCGCATTCAAACAAAACAACAGTTAGAGCCACACCTTCACAAAAATTACTTCCCTTTGCCTCTCACTGTTTACTGGACTATTTCACACTCAGCGCCATGGCCATGATGGAAAAATGAAGGGAAGGCATAATATTGTTTTTTTTAGCAGCAATGGAAATGCAATGCAACTCTTCACTTGAGGAGGTTCTTAAGATAGTTACATAACTCCTGCATTGGGCCCTGATGATAATTTACACAAGCATACATAAACATTTATAAAGGCTAATAACAACTGCTGTAAATTGTCATGTACTGTACTCCGATTCTAGTAAAGTAGACTTAAGCATTATTTAAAGCCATTACTTTCTGTGCTCTTTGTGAAACCAGGTGCTACGTGTACACATTGCATTAACCTTTCATTACACATTAAGATGCATTAGCATTTGCAAAGGACTGCTGTTTTCAATCTCAGTTTTTAATACAACAAATTATGCTCTTCACATGAAGCAAACATTCACATCATTCTAATAATTGAGTCATTTATAGAACTACATGAGTGTCCACAAACCCCATGATGATGGTGGAATAACAGCTGGAACATGGCTGAATAAAGGGGATCAAACAATGTGAAAGAATATCAATTATTTCTTTAATTATGTTTCACAGTAGAATCATTAATTCATTATAAAATCATTAATAAGTAAATTCAAAATATGTCAGTGACTGTAACGGATTACAATTACATTGTGTACAATTACAACATAATTTACATTACATTGTAATTCAGTTACGTACATCTGTTACTAGTAACTATATTAACTCCTCAACCCTGGTCAGAAGTCAGATGTCATGTTCATTTTTCATCTTCCCACCACTTTTTAATGTTATAAAAACTGTCTTACCTGTCTTGAGTCCGCCCCTCCACAGCTTAGCATTTTACATTCAGACAGATGGACACTCTGCAAAGTACAAAGGAAGCCTTTGGGTAAACTGTCTTTCTCTAGAAACTCTCATTTCAGCATTGGTGTAAAAACAGCCCCGCTCACTGGCTTCTATTCCTATTTTCCCACTTTTGTTTGAGAGGACAAAACACGACATAGCAATGCCCTGGCCTCTCTAACATAAAAGCCTACCTCACAGGTGTGGTTTCTGTCTGTGTGTGTGTGTGTGTGTTTGTGTGTGTGTGTGTGTGTGTGTGTGTATGTGTGTGTGTGTGTGTGTGTGTGTGTGTGTGTGTGTGTGTGTGTGTGTGTGTGTGTGTGTGTAAACTTGAAAGAGAGAGGAGGTGGGGGTTGGAGAATTAGAAAAATGTAGTGTGTCTGCTAGTGTGTGACTATGATTCTCCCAAGGTCACTCTGGGAAACTGCCTTAAGGATGAAAGGGGGAAAAATGAAACATGCCAAAACTTTGAGAGGTCCGTGGATCACGGAAGTTGGCTCCAGGCCCTTACTGTACCTTATTCAGTTAGCTCACTAACTCAGCATCTTAAAGAGACTCTATTCCCTTGAGGTTTAAAAACCATTTGTATGTGGCTTGTGACAAAACATTTAACTTGTCAAACAGAAAGCATTTCCACCTGGCATTTATATCCTAAACCTGCAGTAATGGCCTGGATGATGGCCGTATTTGTTTTAATTACTGAACTCACCGGGCCTTATCAAAGACCCAGTATTAATAAAAGACTGGAATTTATTTCACAAGGAGGCACAGTTGTTCCAGCTAAATATAGCGGAACTACATTTTCAACAGTGGAATTCAAATTGCATTAGATAGCTAGCTAGCACCACCAGCTGAGCTGAGACAATTAGCACTCTTTATGGTGTCAGTCATGGGTATGCCAACTAACAATAGGGAAATCAGCCTGGGCCCCTATTTTGAGGACATTAATGGAATAAGTGCTGGCGGAAACGGCTGCCGGACAGGTTGTCAAATCTCCGGCGATAAACAAAACTCTCCACCGAGGCATGGAATTTTGAATATGGGTCTGATTTTTCTATATGGCAAAAAATATCATGTTCCCTTTTTTTGGAAGAGTGGCCATTATGCCTACATATTTCTGTAATTAGCAAGGAAGCAGAAGCAAGCCTGTGTTATGAGTTAATGCAATTCATCTATGTTGGATACCCTTGAAGTAAACACATATCCTGGCAGGCTTTTAAAAATAATAATAATAATTTAAACCCCTTGAAAGAGTTGAGCGTCTGGGAAGAGGTAGGCCTAGTCTAATTTGGCCCACTTGTATTAAATGCTCAGTCGCAAATACGCAATAATTATCTTATTATTTCTATTCACATATTATAGTCTAATTAGACTAAAGCAGAAGAAGACATGTCGTGCAACACCAGCACATTTTCTGCAAAAGATCTATTTTCTTGGCCCAGGTGTGAACATATACATACGAGGTGCGATCAAAAAGTTCCTTGATTGCGGCTATAAAAAGCAGTCTTCTTTGAGGTAGTTACCCAACTGTCAGCTGTGTCACCACAGTTCAAGTTGGTTGCGCCGAATGTTCTCCCTCAGACCTCTGGACACTTCAAAACGTTACAGTAGAACCTGGCATTGACAGTCTGACCCTCGGGAATGCACAAATGACCTGAGCTGTGGCCCGCTGACATTTAGGTGCTCCATCATGACATTTACATTTACATTTAGTCATTTAGCAGACGCTTTTATCCAAAGCGACTTACATATGTGCGACTTACAATGTATACACATTTTACATTTACACTGATGGCACACTGCACATCAGGAGCAATTAGGGGTTCAGTGTCTTGCTCAAGGACGCTTCGACAGGGAATCGCACTAGCAACCTTCTGATTACTAAACGACTTCTCTACCACTGTACCACTGTCGCCACTGTATGACAACGCACACGCTCACAGCATGTGGAAAACGTGTGAGTTTTCAACACAATTGTCACTCCCCACCACCCCTACTTGCCGGAGCAGGCTCCCTGCGGCCTCTTTATCTTCCCCAGGAGGAAGTTCAAGCCGAGGGGTCGCCATTTCAACACAGTGGAGGAGATCCAAAGCACATCGCAGATTAAAGAACAGGACTTCCAGGAAGGGTCTTTAGCGTGGCAGGGAGAGCACTGGGAACAGTGCATCACTGCACAATGTGACAGTCTCTAAGGTGAGGTACGGTTTTTGCTCTTTTTACGCGCCGTCCCAGAACTTTTTGATCGCACCTCGTACCTCACAACCTCCCATATCTTATGGATTTCCCATTTGTGTAGGCTACTGGTCACTGCTGCCTTTGCGTTTTACCCATCAGGTTATTTTCCTGCCTCTGGGATATCCCATGATAGGATGGCTACCTTTATGTCCACTCTCTCCCTTTGATCCAGTGGTCAGCTGAACAGGCTTTTGCTCACCTGTTCAGTTCTGTTCGACAACATAGCCTACAGTTTGTTTGTAGAATAATTTTAAGTAAAATAGCCAAGTAAAGGACAAAATTTCAATCTAATTTACGTTGAATGCCATAGTTACCTCAGACGAACCTAACATGCTGTTGCAGTAGCCCAGAAGCATAATATCATTATTTTGCATCACATAGCCAATATTTTTTGGGGAAAAAATGTAAGTAACATACAATACCAGAATGTCTGCTGAAACATTTAACATTTCAGCAATGATGTAAGCTCTACATTTTATGTTGTAGTACCTAGCTCCGCAGTTGCGAATAGGTTTTGTCATTTTACACGGGAGATTGGCTCTATCGGCTCTATTGGCTACATCTCAATAAAAATAACATTGGAATGTCATGAATGTCTTTTTTTACAGGCTCAAAATCACATAGGCTATCCTGTTTAACAATATAACAGTCTGTTTGAAGGGATGTGTTAAGGCATTTCCAAGCACTTCTGACAAACTATAATTATGTTTCATCAAATGTATTTGTATCTCTACAGTTTATTCCTTGTAAACTGTCCAGAACCCACAGCGAATACTGCCATCTTCTTACATTGTAATCTTCAGTTTAAAGGGATTACTCGACAATGCCATTGATGGACTTCAACCAAACATTTCATGAATGAACTGCCCACTGAGTGCCTTTGATCACACCTTTACCTCATGCGTTATGGCTTGGGCAACAGTGCACATGCATTCCTGTTTCCGCCAGCCATTATCGTCCTCAAAATAGGGGCACTGGTGTTCATTAAAGATCATTGTGTATTTCATGTATGGGGTCTGTTAAAATATAATCAGGTTTTATTTAATTTGTTCGAAGTAGTGCTAAATCACCAAAGTTACCATGAATATTATATGTGTCTTGTTCTGTAACTGTTAGATACGATCGAACGATATATAGGTGTAAACACACCTGTGACTGCTTATGGCCCATCTGTCAAAGACAATGCCACGTCACGATCCAATAGCAATCGCCTATTTCCCGTTCCCTTATCATATGAATAACCCTCATTTGCTAATGGGTGGGTCATTAGGAGCTGCTCACTCAGATACTGAAATGAAGAGTTTAGTTCTATTCTCCTTTTTTAGTTCTGCATATATTGTAAAGTAGAAGATTCAAGGTTTCTGGGGGGTGTTATTTGTATGTCTCTAGGACAAAAACTCGCAGAGCTTTAAAGGCATATTGACAACAAGACCAAAATATTCCTCACAAGGAATACCATTTCTGATTGTGAGGAATATACTTGGACTCTTCACCACGAGTAATCACTCAGGGTTTGATAGACTTCAACTGCTGAATTGTACGTCAACATTTCATTCATTCAAAGTGAGAGAGCAGAATGGCAGGCAGCGATATTATAACGATACATTGTACAGTTTTAGAGTGTGAAGAGGGAGCAAATAGAATTGAGGGAATGTACAAATGTGCATAATGTGAAGACAGGTGAGTGTACACAGTAATGTGCACAAATAGCCTCTCTGACACAACTGTGTCACAAAGTGACAGTATTCATCGCTGGGCAACGCTTGATGCTGAAGACTCTGTTTGGAACTATTTTTGGGGGCAGAGAATGAATAAACAAAATTGAAATAAACAAAAGAAAACACAATCTGGTGTCTTCAGGCTCAATTAGTCAGGTGTAGAACTGTTGTATAAAATCACAGTATTAGATTATCCTTCACCAACCCCACTCTCACTCGTGTCATATTTCTTAATCATACCCCACATCTAATAAAATAGCCTACAACATGATATCAAAATCTTCCTCATGAATAATTCACAAAAAAAATCAAACAGTTTTTCTAACCTTGCACACTCTAAAACAATGATAAATGGTTTCTCATAATCCACCAAAGCTCATTTATCACTGACATTGGGATCAATAACAGAAACGAAACCATTAACGGCCACAACTCCATGTAATATGCACCACTGCGTCTCCTGTGGCGGCTTGTAGAAGACTGTCAGTTACTCTTTCCACAATCCAAACTTATTGTGCTCCCCTGTACACACCCTCCCATTTAATGCAGCTTTTGTGCAAATTGTGTGAAAAATTAACAGGAGATATAAGACAATGGCCTATATAATAATATGACGACTCATACAGGGGGATGTAGGTGTAGGTGCATGCAATTTTCCAGATGGTTTACTACATGATTACCCTATTTCCCGGAGGACCCACTTATAAAAAGGAGTAGGCCTACTATATTATTTGTGTTATTTGAAGACCATCTTTACTTCACGCAGCACTCACATCTGAGTGCCAATCACCTGATCCAAACATACCATATGTCTGACCTTAGCCATGTATGTCATATTATAAACATATGTATTTCCCTTTTATTGGTCAAATAAACATGGGCAATTACTGGCGAAAAAATACCATGAAATGAGATATGTGGTTCTTTCCAGGTGAAGAAATTATTTTTAATGGAAATATGGGAGAAGGTTATTTTTGCCAGTACAACTACCTATAGCATTTGACCAGTGTGAGGCTGACTGAAACTAACGCCACATAGAACCAGACTAGTGCAGCAGTCGGTATTTTTTGAGCATGAGCCCAAAGGACCATTTAGTTGGTTGTACTGTGGCACGCATTTATTGCCAATACTTTTGTTCTAGAGACAGCATTTCATTACAGTATATTGCTCTCAATGTCATTACAGCAGACATTCAATAAAGAGTACCTCGAGGTTGTGAGACATTCTGCCTGGGTGATTACACCTTGAAACTGTAATCCAAATTTCCTTTAATTGAAGTGAATCAATTTCCATTCACGCATCACCATACATAAAACACAACTGCTGAAGTGAGTGTGAATGAGGTGCCCATTTGTTTGTTTACTGGTGGAATAATCCGGTCATTAGAATGCAGTGAAACTCATTTCCTCTCCCTGGTTTATTCATTGGGCAGTGAAATTCACCAGCCGTTGGTGCTAATTAACATTCCATGGGCAGCCCCGGCTGCTGAAGTGAGTGGCAACCGGTCTCTTGAGTAAGAGCAGGTGAGTTGAACATGGGGGGAGAATGCAGAGTAAAGCACACTTCATTTCCCATAATATTCACACCGCAGTGTCCGTTAACCCATTGCAAATGAGAGTCACTAAAACACTGTCATGTGTCATATGCCTGAACAGCCAATTGCGGAGCCTGGATCCTGCAGCATTTATGGCGGTTAATTATTTCAGAGTATTTGTTTTCCTACTCCCCATGCCATTGCTTCCATTCAGTGCAATATGGTCTGCCTTCCTGCTGTGGTCTGCGCATGGTCCAGCATAGCTGATTTTGTGTTGGCTTTCGGGCAAATTCATGTATTAACTGTTGAAACTTTTGCTACATAAGTTACTGTACATGCTACTACTTTGTGCATTGTTTTATGACCTGGCGCTATACTTTGCGCCGTGTATAAATTTGCACCTGAATTGTTTAATTACAAAATGCTTGCAGTTGGGGGATTTCATTTTTCACGCGAGTGCCCCAAATCCAGCTCATTCCGTGGTGTCATCATGTCACCACAACACAAAGGAGAAATAATTAGCATAATCTACATTAATTAATTAATAAACTAATGAATATGCATACTCGTGTATGTATGTATGTATATGTGTGAAACCACCTCTACCAGGCAACCTTGTTAGCTTGCAGCAACTTCAGAAAGATCAGACTCATAAATAACAGCTCAGCTGGGACAGATGAAAAACAAAAAGCCAATTAAATCAGGACTCCTGACCCTGCTATTGGTGATTGCCTAGCCTACTTCTCCTGCGTCTCCAGCTGGCAAGGCACCACTGTCTTTAGTTATGCATAACTACACTGTGCTGAGCCTGTTTCTCCTAATGATCCTGGGCCTGGGTGGCACAGGCTGTTAGACAGGATTTTGTTGGCCCCTCGCTGCTGCACACTGTTCATTTTCAAAGAGCAATAGTGACATGCTCGTAAATTTTCTGTTGATTTAACTTTTCAAAGGCCTACGGGAAACAATGCATTATTCCGGCCACGGTTTGATGTTTTTAAATTGCTGGTGGTTGGGGAAGAAAACAAACGCGCTGTGCATCATGAGGCCTTTCGCGAGTGGCGTGGATGTGGTGGGAAGTGACATGGCACTGTCAGCGGCATTAAGCCTTGTCACTGCAGATCATCCTCGCTGCGGCGCTCATATGGCGCGTGGACTCTACGGCTCACTGCTGGAGAGACAGCCGCTCAGAAAGCCTATTTTTTCCGCTCCGGCTCAACTCCCGAGTCAGGTTATCACCCACCTCCTCTTCCAGCGCTGACACCATGTTGCGGTCGAGCCAGGAAGTCGACGGGGCATCAGTGCTCTCTTGATGCTGCTTAGTCACTCAGACCTTCCTGTGTCAAGTCGTTGTCCAAACATCTATACCACACCGCAGGACCTCAGTGAGCAGCATGCAGAAGGCAGTGGACAAGTCAGAATCGCACACCAACAGATTCAGAAGCTTTTTGTGTCGTCTACTGCTGGACAAGAACTCTCTTGCAGGGAACTTGCCTCAAGTCTTTGACAGTGTATGAACTAAGGAGGCTGGCTGTGGTCATTGTTGATGACAAAAGAATAGGCTCAGAAAGAGTGGTTGAGCGTTTTTCATTTTTCACCCAAGTGATCTGATCTGTAGATAACAGTCATACTTCAGTGGACTGCTCCTTGCGATGGGTGGAGGTTGCACATGCATGCACAAATCTAGTCCTCTGATTACACAACACCATACGGACAGAGAGACAGGCCAGAGATACTCACACTGCAGAGGGTTATCATGATATCCCGTTTCACAACTGCGTTGCAATGCCTTGCCTGATTATTCTCTCAGGCTGCAAAAGCACCTTATTTATGGTAATGTTGGCCAGAGTGCCTTCCCATGTCTCATCCAGATTCATATGCATCAAACAGAGGGAGGGGAGTGGATCGCAGCTGACAGGGGAAGATGTCTGAAAACACATTGTAGAAATTGCATTGCTCTGAGGCAGAGGGCATGTGAACTCCTTTTGTTCTATGAGAAATCTGTGGGCAGTCTGGAGATCATTTGCACATGCACAGTCAGCTTTCTGTTTAAACAACCGGTTTAGATTGTGTATTATAATCTAAACCTTTTTGACTAAATCATTCTATAACACAACAGACCAAGCCCATCAAGCAAAGTAGTTTGAATACCATTTTGAAGATAGACTTTTGAAGATAGACTTGGTGTTGATTATGCCTAGAATGGGCCTAAAAAATGCATCACAATATCTTATCAATATGTGGTACCAAGAATGTTGGGTGCTAATTATTATAGGTGCCTTCAAGTGAATAAACTTGGCTCTTCTTTGCTCTCAGTCTTCACATATCACATATCTATCCTTATTTGTTTCATGGTGATTCACCATCACATTAAGTGTAAATGCATTTGGATGATTACAATATATGCCGAATTTCAATTCTAATTATTTTAACTGGTTGTAAATTAGGGCAACTGTTTTAATTAGGGAATATGCAGAGCTCCAACTTTCAAGGTTTTTCGGAATACATTGACTATAAGTTTGGTCTTTAATCATGTCTCATGTCATATCTCTAATTCAAATGCAAAAACTATAGAAAAGCAATTTACTTCATTTATAACTTTCCCAAAAGGGTGCAATAAGTATTCCTACCTTCCTAAAACAAATAATTCATTCTCACCTGCCTGTTTGGTGCCAGAAAATATACAGAGGATTATTGTGATATGCAGACACGGGCAAATTCAAATGTATAAATTCCACTGTGCCAACACACAATGGCATTCAATTGTCTCTACTTTTGGCCTCTGTCAATACTGTTTATTTGCTCTCTGTCACACTGTTGTGTGCCGTTGGCGGCCCACTAATGAGTTTGCTGTGTGGTCTCGACCTCCTGACGTGGGCTGGCTGCCGCTCAACCCTGGAGTGGATAAGGATCACTCACACTCGGGCCTGAAGACAATAAGCCTGCCAAATCTATTTGCAAGCTCAACCAGCAGCACCTTGGATCAGTCTGAGATCGAGGACATGAGGCTTACTTCAGGACTTTGATATACGGGATAGATCTGAGCAGCTGCAGTGCAGAGGCTAACTAGGGCATGAGCCTTTGCTGGGGCTTTGTAAGAGGCATTCTGCGAGGGGGGGCATCTAACTTAACAAGATGTAGCAGTGGCAGGCGCTCTCATTAGTATATCTCATTTATGAGTATTTTTCCTTCCCAACAATGTGGCAGGACCTCTGGGCATCCATACTCATCAGAATACCGATTCTCTGCCATAGCATGTGCTTGGTATACACTCTCTGCATAAGTGATCGACTTCCCTTCTCCACTTCCCATCAGTATGGCTGGGGGTTTTTTTTTAGGATCTTTCCGGCAACGTTCATCTTCACTTGTAAACTGAGGATATCTTTCTCCTCCCTAAGCTTGTCAGGTCTTGTTAAGAAAAGCGTCAGATTTAATAGATAGAGCTAGATTATTTTGCCTTCCTTCGTGCTCACTGCGCTATGCAATCATCTCTCTGCCATCTCCACCCTCTCAAATGAGAGATGGACTGCTTGCTTTTTTTTTTTTTTTCATATTTTCCATTTGTATTTTTTTTTTCTCTGGTTTCTGCGGTCCTTTGCTTTTCCGGTCTCACGCACTCTGTCTCTGTGTCTTGTTCCCTGTCACACTCTTCCCTGTACTGACTGCTTACACATTCACTGTCCAGAAAGTTCTACACATGAAGTCAGGTATGAAAAAAGCCCCTCCCAGAGGACGCGGAGGGGGCCTTTCTCAGTCAGGTTTCACTAACTCCCTGGAGATCTCATTTGAGGTGAGAATCTCTGGCTGAGTGAGTCGTGACCACTAGGGATTAGTAGAACTGGGTCTCCCCAAAGCCTGCAGCCCTGCTCTTCCTCATCTTCCTCTTCCTCTTCACTTTCTGCCCATCTCTTCCTTCTGGCCTGCAGATGTTATTCTATAGCCCCTTCAGTCATTTGGGATGGAGCTATTCCAGATGCATTTAAAATGATGCTGGGTTCCCCAGGGTTGGAGGACACATGCATAAAATGAATGATCACGGGCTCAAATAAACTACATTTATTTAGTGCTATGAATAGCCAATATATACATAAATTCAGTCCGCAGATTATTGATGGTCTAGTTACAAAATCGTTGCCTCTTTTTATTTTGCTGATACATTTATAAGTTAAAGTCAACACGGCGACATTAGTACATTTCAAAATACATCAAAATAAGGAATGAATAATGAAATAAATACAGTGAGTCTGCACACTACACGTTGGCCTGGTTAGCCATTCTGTGCTCTCATCCATGCACTGAAACTCCCATTATCTGTGTCACTGAAGCATGGGAGCCCAGGTATTGGCATACTATATACTACAGAGATATGTAGAGCCTTGGATAAGGAGGTTTGAAATCCATATGGAAATGGATTTAGATTGTGTGTTCTTTCACTACCGCTCTCTTTCTCTGTGTATTTCTGTGTGTATTTTTGCATTTTAACTAGAAAAAAAACATAATTATTCTTGTTATTATAGTAACTTGACCTTTGCTTGTGAAGTAATAAGCCCCCTGTTTCTCCTGCTTCTTGCCCAACGTAGTGTAACACCGAACAGTCATAAATCTGTTACCTGCCAAAATGAAATAAACCTCTCTAATGTTAAATGTTAATTAAAGCAACTGCCCGACATGGGGGCATAATTTATATTTAGATGCTTGTGTCAGCAGGCCCTTTTATCAAGACATATTGGCTTCTGAGCAGTAACTCAGCACATGGCATATGGTGCCCCTAAAGGAGAGGCTAAGTGAGGCGTGTGTGTGTGTGTGTTTTGTGTGTGTGTGTGTGTGTGTGTGTGTGTGTGTGTGTGTGTTTGAGCGCACACACGACATTCAGGTATGTTTACACGAATGAAAACGTGCGTGAATTTCACTTTCCTTCCCACCAACACAAACAAAAGACTGTGTTTTACTCCCAATGGCAGTGTCTCTGCATATGCTGCAGTGTGGTAGACCAAGGCAATGCACTGATACAAAAGAAACCCCATAATTCAAGTTCTTATCCTCTCGCAAGCATCATCCTGTCATGACTCCTGACCAAAAGTCTTGCTTATGTAAATATATCATTCTCAAAATGTTTTTACTCGCATAGCACATGATAAATGGGCTGCCAAATAGTGGAACACATCTTTTCTAGTCACTGAAATCCTCCTGCTGTCAGACTCAGATTAAAACAAGACCATTAGGAGTGATCTGAAATATTTATCTATTCATATTCCAGTGCAGCTTTGTGAAACTGAAATTCTCAGTGGTTTTTAACGGTTCCCCACCTCAGTAATTACCTGATTACTGGGGCGCTGCGATCTATTTTGAGCTTATTAGAGAAGTCACATACAATAGTCTGGCTCTAAGAGTATGGCAGATTAAAAGGAGCAGAGCCAAGACGCAGCCTTGGGATGAAAGGCTCCAGCTACAACCGCAGCCCAAAGAGCGGCCGCATGAGTAATTCCAAACTCTGCTGCCGGAGTGCATTGATCAGGAACTGCTGGTGTGTTTGAAATCAGTACATTATTCTACACAAACCATCCCTCTGCCTTGTGGGAAATCTCCTCCTTCCTTCTGACTCTGTTGCTGCAGCAGCAGCGCTGTATCAGAAGCAGAGCATTACGTTTTTGTTTGCTCTGTTTGTTCTGTTTGTTTGTTTGTGTTTGGATTTGAGACAATGTGCCATGGCTTTTTCTGCAAAGCGTGTCTATCATGGGGAAAGGAACGTGCTGATTAGACCATATGCATTGAGACAACCATGCTTACACATGCCGAGGCAGAAACATGACTTCCTGGTTTGTAAATGTATGCTAATAGTTGTTTGTCCTCAAGCTGTTCACGTTATACTTCAGTAAAGTGATGCAAATCAAACAGGGCCTGAAATTGTGCATTTTGAGCGTGAGCAGCCCTATACAGACTGGATTGCTGCTCATCCCTGTGCTTCATCTGAGAGCGTCCTCAAAGACAAAATAGGAAATGAGATCAAAAAGAACACATGAAAGTGCACTTCAGATTTGTATACATTGTTTTGTGATACTGCCACTTTCCATCTCATTGAGTGAGGATATTTTTCTATTGATTTCCGAGGTGAGTGGTCTTGTTTGATCCTAATGGTATTCCAAACTACATGCTTCAGCATTAGCTCTCACCATAAAACAAATCGCAACAATGCACCTCCTCCTCCTCTCTGTGTCTTTCTGCCTCTCCCTCTCTCTTTTTTTCTCTCACTCCGTCCCTTATCCCCTCCTTCTCAGCCCCCCCCCCCCCAGACAATCAGTTTCTCATTTTCAACATACACAATTATAAAGAATAATGACTAGACCAGCTGAGAGGTTATTCAGACACTACTCCCCATGTGGATTTGTTGATTGATGGGATGGGTTTGTGAGAGTCACTGTGAAAGAGGAGTCATTTTACAGTGAGACTGAGAAGGCTGTATTTTTGGAGGTGTACTGCATGTCATCTATTATTTTGGAGAGAGCTATAAAAAAATATTTTTTTATTTTTAACATCCTTTCATATACAGTATTTTACAAAAATCTGAAAGAGTCCTTGTCCTTGACTGGCTCATGTTTCTTCTTTGGCACGAAGGCGCAGTAGTCAGAAATTGTCCATTTTCTCTACCGTGAAATCCCGCTGAGCCTCCGTACTCTCATTGTGCCACCACCGTTTAAGCATTATATAATCCACCTCAAAAATACTAGATTTGTAAGAGGCATATCTGTCTTTTTAAATACACTTGTTTGCGTCAGCTGCTTTGCATGTGGCTGTGTGGAACGACTCTCTGTGTCACATCTCCGTGAAAATGAGCGGCTTTGCCTCTCAAACACTGGACTGGTGCCGACGAGAAGACTGGTGGGGATCCAGTGGACACAGTCTGACTGCAGCGTGCCATATTATCTTCTTGACATGTTGTCACAGGAGAAATTGAGGCATCCCCTCAAACAAGGGCTTTGACTTGTCTGTCAGACAGTATTTAACCCCCTCCCCCACACTCACAGACAGCCTTTTATCCATACGCACACGTTTACTCACATGCTTGTACATACATAAATACTTCATCCCACAACAGCCCATCAAGGCCTGCAGTATCTTGCCCATGCAAAGGTTAAATGGCTTATTTCTTTAGTTTCGTTCATCCCACTCCTCGCTCTGCCGCTGTCTCTGTTGCCAGTTAGTCCTCAAATGCAAATGCAAATGTGTTTCCCTGATGTGATGCAGTGGTCTGGACTATTTTAAATGAGTGTACAACTGTTGTAGAAGTGGCTATCCTTCTCCAAAGACACCAGTGACCTTGTTGAATTGCATTGAATTGTTGGTCAATGTAATTACAGTTACACACTTTAAGATTTATGAGACAGTCATGTCCAGTTAGTAAAAATACTGATGTGTTTTATTCACTTATTTGGTGATTTAGCTCTAAATCAAGATACATTACTGAATTACTGATCAGACAATGGACTATTTCTCTACACAATGTAAATAAAGTATAGCTTAATCATCAGTAACCTTTGTGTGTGTTGGTGTGTGTGTGTGTGTGCGTGTGTTTGTGTGTATGCGTGTGTTTGTGTGTGTGTGTGTGTGTGTAAGTGTATGTGTATGTGAGCAAGAGAAAACGAAAGAGAAAAAGAGAAAGAGTCTTTGTGTGCATATGCTTTAGTGTTTAATTGTGTAATAATCATTGTTAGTCCTAATACCGTCTCACTGCATGCATGTCTGATGGAAACAATTGCTATGACCACACACACACACACACACACACACACACACACACACAGCATTTGCAGTCCTTTTCTGTTTGGAGCTATATGTACCATAAAATATGTGTTCAAATTACTGACCTGTTTTTGTGAGGAATGTGCACACTGGCTGCTTTTGTTGATATGTTTGAGATGGCGCTATCCAGGGTCCTGAAAGGCTTAAAGGCATTATATATCTCACATCTCTGTACATCATATCTTTTGACTTTCTGACATCAGCTGCACTCTATGTGAAAGCCATTTCAGTTTCAGTTTTTATAGAGAATTCCTTACAGACTGCTATAAGGTTTTCCTTCATGTGCAGTTTTCTCAGTAATTAATCTTGGCTCTGCAGTGATCAGAATTCACAGAGTAAATTAATTGAAATGCTTCATGGACATTCCTGGTTGCTTCTTGAATCCATGGTTCAAATCTCAGTGACCATCTAAGTAGGATTATCTAGATACAGCCAATGATTTCTCTGTTCCTCTTTCTCCTTCCCGCTCTTTATTTCTAACTGTCTTACTGAACTTTTTTCACACCATCACAAGCTTCACTCTTCTCCTTTTCTGAGCTAATCACACAGCTGAGTGATTGGACACAAAGGCGGGTAGCTGAGGAGGTGCGTGGGGACTTGAGACTGTGATGACCCTTTATCAATGGCAAGCAGATGCTGCAGCCCAGACATCCAGGCCTTCAAGTTCCCTGACTGCATGATTTCCCCAGATAACTCGTGCCAACAGCCGGTCAGCCAGAGTCAGCTCTCTGTCCCGAAGCACTGATGGAGATTAGCGGATTCTCTCTCTCTCTCTCTCTCTCTCTCTCTCCCTCTCTGTGTCTGTCTCTCTATCTGTCTTTTTTTCTTGCTCACTTTCTCTCTGCTCATACAGCAGATTATTGTAGCGGGTTGACGTGGCCTCCCATAGTACCAGAGATAGGGGGTGGCTACGCCTCTTAAAGGAGGACTGGATGACATTGTGCCCACAAATTCTAATTGGCCATGGCACAGCCTGAGCCGATTTTGAATGGGTGGGTGCATCCATCCACTTTCTCGATTTCGTTGCAATCTACTCCCAACATCCTTGAGCGGATCTTGCTGACACAGTTGGAGTGCAATTCCATTGTGAGCTGACAGCAAGAGTATCTTGAGCTCTTCATGTTCCAAATGCAGGTAGAATTCAGCACAACAGACACATGAAAACGAAGGACAAGCCAGTAGAGAGGGCAAATAAGCACACTTAGGGATTAAAGCATGCACCCGGATTAGCCTAATTTACACTAATTAAGCACCAGGTACCTCAAAGTGGTGAGGAAATAAATAAAAAAGCGTGTTGAAATTACATATAGTAGCTACTCTCCATTACACAAGATCACTTAAGAGGGAGGATGCATGCGTATGCTTAAGCGTAATTGGAAAAGATGAGCAAAAGTGCCCTCCCCATCACTGGTGTCTGGACTAGGTTTGCACTCGTTACGTTTGATCTTAGCTTAATTATATTTACGGTGAGAGGTGCCATGGCTTTTTGCCATGTTGTTTTTCATGTTGAGGAGACTGGCTTTGAATACTGAAGAAGCATTCCAGAAAGCCATAACTAATGTGTCATCCCCCCACATGCATGCATCTTCAATTGATAGTAGAAGATTATATGTCTGACCTTTAAACCATCTAATTTAAAAGAAAATAAGGTAAGACAAATGTTCATCACGTTTTGCCATGACAACCACAGCTATTAAAAAGACAGAGCACATTTAAAAGGGATTATGTTTGATTGTGATTAGGCACTAGCAATTTGCTCTACTGTATTTTGCGTAACATGAAAATCAGCGTAATGTCTCACAATATCATGGGCATGTTCATATGACAACATAACGGTGCTTAGTTGGTTATAATTTGAATAACATATGGGAAAATTCTCTGTTATCACAAATGGTCTGACTTACCATGGCATGTATCAATCTTTGAAATGAAATGAAATGAAACTGAATAAACCATAAAAACAACAGAAAATCATTCCAATGGCTTGTAGTGACTGCCATAATGAAGAGAAGTAAAAAAAAAAAAAAGGGTTGCACAGTTACTCAGTGTTTCAAATGTATTCAGATCTAAACCTTGCCTGCATTTTATGATGGTTATTTTGTTGACATGGCCCCTCACGCTGGGAACCTTCACCTCGTTACCCCTGTGCTATAAATGTCTTCTCAAATTGAACATTCAGTACAACTGCAATCATTAGGCACTGGGCTGTCATTAAAAAAAAAAAAAGACACATACACTGGCTGCAGAGCCTACACAGCACATTGCACAGCATTAGTCTAATCATGATGCCTGCAGTCATCAGTCCCACTCTTTTGTCCAAGCTAAAAGACCATGTGTTAATCTTATGCAGCATGTCAGTGCATGTGGCTGCTAAATAGATGGGTTGAAATTGAACTAAAAACCCATCACCGGGGAATTGTTTTAAGGGTCAGAGGAGAGAGCGAATGGAGATACTGATATCAGGATGTATGAAATGCTGATTACAGGGGTAGATGCATAAAAACATCAAATTGATGTAAATGTAGTCAGCGAGGCCCAGCTATCTACATTCTTTCACACTTTCATCTCCCCCATCGTTTCTACACACCCCCTCTTACTCAATCTGTCTTTCTTAGGCACACACACACACACACACACACTCACACGCGCGCGCGCGCACACACACACACACACACACACACACACACACGCTCACACACACACACACAAAAAAAAAACACACAAACACACGTTCAGATACATACCTATGAGATACTTGAATGCACGCACAAACACACACACACACACACACAGACACACACTCACAATCAAAGCAGGCTCAAGTGTGTGATGACAGTGACACCCCAGCTAGGAGCAGCAGGGGTTGTCTTTGAAATCATTACCATGTTTGAGCCAGTGCTTCTTTGAAGTTACAGAGGCAAAGCACATGTTCTGTGTCAGTTGCTGCAGAGAGAATGGCTCTCTGTTGGGAGGCCACAAGCTGGCAACACCGATGGTTGGCTGAGAGTACTCACTGCCACACTGCTGGCCTCAGGATGGGACATTTCAGCCGTGCGCCTCAAATCATTAAGCAGCAAGCAACACTGTGATTGATCTGACCCTTGAGCTTTTTTCAGATAGACGCAGAGAAAAAGAGAGAGAGGGAGACATAGAGAGCAAGAAAGAGATGACTGATAACTGTGTATATCTGCTGTGGTTGTCTGATCTTGTTCCCGGGCTATGTGGAGATAGCTGTCTTTCATCAGTGTAAGAGAAAGATGGGGAACATCACTTGAACCATGTCACGTCCCCTGGGCGCAGTCTGCGAACATGAGTAGCTCTCCTGGTTTTTTTTTGGTTTTTTTCTTTCCCTGTTTCTTTTCAAAGGAAAAAAAGGCTGGGATTTTAATGTAGCTCAGATGAAAACAAACCACAATATATATTTTTTCTTTGTCTAATTTCACAGCTTGTCCTCTCTTTGCCCTTAGAGCTTCTCAAGCCATATAGTCTGTATTTTCTCTCACATATTTCAGTCTTTGGTGTTGCCATAGTTTCGGCTCATGTCATTTCTACATAAATATACGGAAGGCTTCCTGTGTGTCTTCTCCTTCCTTAGAGCAGTAAACAACCTTAATAGCAGGACGGCAGAGTTGCCTCTCAGTATGGCAGAAGGCTTAGTCATCTAGTTTCTCATTTTTAGCTGACCTTGAAAGTGTTTGTGATAGTTCTGAAAGCGGTCCCTCCAACACAGTTTTGATCTTCATGGAAAAAATGCCTCATTTAACACAAGGAGGGAGATGGTAGGCAGTGGGAAGGAACAAGGAGACACACTGCTTCATGCGCAGGTCAGAAGATGAAACGAGGAAGATGAAAGGGTGACAGTTTTTTTTTAAAGAAAGGAAAAAGCAGGGAAATAAAGCAAACACAAACATCTCTGCTGAGGGACCATGAGCCGCTAGAGCAAGCGCTTACATGTACGCTCGATGTGTCGGCTGTGCGGGGATGAGATTCAGCGGTTGCACGCTCGCCTTTGACGTTGAGCCACCTCTAATTGGCACCCCAGTGCACGCTGTGTATGGAAATGGAACACATAAAGTGCATGGAAACGTGGCTCTGCTGATCTGACACCTGTCACGAATGTCGGGGGTCTTAATAAAAAACGGTTTTCAAAAGCATCGGACGCACTGCCCATGCCTGTAGCCCCGCAGCTTATTCAAATTCAGCTGTCTCATCCAGAGAGTCTCAAATCCCACAAAGTTGCTCCACAGTCGCAAATCTGAGGTATGGCCTTGTCTTCAACTCACCCAAAGGGAACTTCCCCCGTGGATTGAAGCAATAGAAAAACTGTGACCTCACTGTTGTCATTACAGGACTATTCTTCAGAAACTCGTCCAAAAACCCTGTGCCCATCTTATGAGAGGTCTCCAGGAGAGAAAGCTTTACAAGTTGGCCTCCTAATTCACGTGGTGCTGCAAAGCCCCACAGGGCACCAGGGACAGCTGATTTACAGCAACCCGCTGGTCAAATTACAGCCCATATACTTCCCCACTTACTCACTGCGCTCCAGGAAAGAGTAGCCGAGTCTGCCTTATTAAATGCTGGGTGTCAGAAAATGACATTAATTACAGTAATCCCTCTTCCAACCTGCAATTTTACCATCATAATGATGGTCGTGACCGTCGCCACCGATCCCAACTTTCCATCAGTGAGACCGAGTGAAATCATTAGTTGTGCTACTGCTAGCACCAGCACTGCAACGCAAACGTAAGCCGGCGTGTGCTCCAGCTGTTGTTCCTCACTGTTATTTCCCCTTGGAGGCAAGTCATCCCAGCCAGACACAGAGGGGCACTGACATGAAAAGCTCTTTTGATGGAGGCTGACATGTCTGCTTGCTCCCCCCATCAGATTCAGCATGAGTATCTGCAGGGGGAATGGGGCGGGGGGGGGGGTTGGTGGTAGAGAGAGCTGTAAGTTCAAACCAGCCATAAGACAGTCTCTCCATCTCCCTCTGGGTCTCCCCCCTCTTACTGTTTATCATCTGTGTGAATGGGCTCGGCGGTTGGGTGCAGATGTTATCATGAAGGACTTGAGGAGGTGGAGTCAGAGGCACTTACCAGCGAGGAGCACAGTCAGTGTTAAATGCTTCTGGCCAATTCCGTCGCAGAGACTAGGACAGCTACTGTCTTGATTAATGTGTTAGCCTCAGGATGTTTGTGCGACTGCTAGCCTGTCTCTTCTCCACCCCTTTCTCCTCTCGTTCTCTGCTCAGTCTCTGTCTCCCTATCTCTGTCTCCCTCCCTCCCTCCCTCCTCTTCATCCCTCCCTCCTCTTCATCCCTCCCTCCCTCCTCTTCATTTGGCTGGATTCTGCCCCTGAGGACCAAGTGTTGGCCTGATCTTAGTTTAATGACTGTGTGTACGCTCACATGGCCGCGTTTCTCCGCAGCATGTTTATACAGATCAGAGGGAGCACGACATCATTCCACCCCTAATGGATTTATGATCGCAACAACGCCACAAAGAGAGCAAAGCAGATTACATTGCTCCGCATGTCTGTGAAACCTTTTCAGTGTGCCAGGATTCAAATATTAATTATAACACAGAGAGATGCTCGGGGGGTCCTGGAAAGTGAGCTGTACTTGGCAAATTGGGAGGGGGAAATGTATCAAGATTTTATTTTTGCTTATAAGACATGGTGATTAAGTGCTAGATTTCAGCAGATGTATCACACCAGCAGCACATCCTTTAAAACCTGACCTGGGGCATTTCAGTGTTTATCGTATGAAATTCAGGTTAGTATAAGAGATGAGTTGGTTGACAAAAACAAACAATCTGAGGGGTTATACTAGCTGCCTGTTGATGCTGGTACATATAAAACACTGTGGAAGCCTCTCTCTGACACCCCCCCAACCCCCCTACCCCCACCCCAACCTCCCCCCCCCCCCCCCCCCTTACTCTTGTTATGTCTCTTCCATTTGTCGTCCCCCCCCCCCCCCCCGGTAACATGGCAACACAACAAACAAGCCTCTCATACTGGGCAGGGTCTGCAGGTTCCCTTTGTTTACAGATATCTAAAGCATGTCTAAAAGCAAGGTTATGGCAACAGGCAAAAACTGTGAGATGCTGCTCCCCGTCGAGCCAGTGTGAGACAAATGTGCATGGATTTGTGCTCATATGTGAAAATCTCTCTCTGTGTGTGTGTGTGTGTGTGTGTGTGTGTGTGTGTGTACATGCGCAAGGAAGAGAGAGAGAGAGTGGTAGATAGAAAGAGAGAGAGAGAGAGAGAGAGAGAGAGAGAGAGAGTGTGTGTTTAAATGTCACTGCTGGATACAGCCACGAGGAGTAAGAGTTAGCAAGTTGTTGGTTGGGCACCTGTTGAGCCAGCGGAGGCCCTGCTGTATTGATTGTGTGGATTGGGAAGAACACAAGGAGGGCTCATTCATTTCCCGTGAGTGGAAAGTGTGGCTTGCATCATTTGTAAAGGCATCTCAAGGTTCAGCCCTATAGATCCCTGTCAATGTACAACAAACCCATCTGCACATTTGTATTCACAGTTTAACAGCTAAATCTTACAACAAAAAAAACCCACTTTTAATTCTTTAGTTATCAAGGTCAGCTGCTTCTGTGACTATTCTTACAAAAAGCTTTTGCTAGAGGACTTCTTTTTCCACGCCATGAATCACATTGAGGGCTTAATCCGTTTCTCTTCAGACCAGCACTTTGTTGCAATCCTCAAGAAGTGTGGGGCTGATGCTGAGCCCGTACCATTACAGTTACAAATCAATAACGGAGATTGACTGGTCGTTGCTGTAACAGGATTTTATACTTTTGTGCCAAGAATTCAATCTCAGCTGCTTTCTCTCGTTGCAGTGTGTTGACCTTCACCTTGTAGGCTCAGTGTGCCATTCTTTTCTTTCCGACTGCTTTTTTTTTTTTTGCTGCTGCCTGCTCCAAATACCAAACAAAAGAGGCTGTGTTAGCAGGTGACCTTGGTATTGGGTAATCAGAGAAAATACCCCTCCCTCCTCTTTTCGACTGCATTGTAGCTCACCCATTGTCCTTCTCTCATATTCTCTATTCACTCCTGTCTTTTGAGACTTTTTTCCTCGACCCCAACGTAGTTCCTTGACCCCCCACATAGGCTGTGTGTAGGTGGGAAGCAATGGAAGTGTTTAGGTGGAGCACATTGGGTCTGTGAGACCTGGAACTGCACCCTCTGCCACTGGCTCATTCATTGACGAGATGCCTTGGGTAGCAATCAGAAACGTCTCTCATTTCTGCCTTTCTCTCTCTCTCCATCTCTCTCTCCATCTCTCTCTCCATCTCCTACTCTCCACACCCTTCTGAATTTTCCATCTCTCGTGTGCCGAGGACTCCGAATCAATACGTAGTCTCTAGGTCTCTTAGGTGCTTGGAGTGTATCTGTGCAAAACTGCATCTCATTCTGACCCCAGCAGCAGTGAAAGTTGTCAGGGTTGTCCCTGGTGGATTCGACTTCACAGGAGTGAGACTGATGAGAGCGCTTCTACTGGTGCAGCCACGTTAACATTACCTTCCTCCTCTTCTCCTGTTTCTGTGAGAGAGGAGGCCAGTAGAGCACATAGCCCTGTTCAGTACCAAGGTGGGTTCGCCCCTGAATGATACTGTGCTCTCTCACTGCCACTGAGGTGCTCAAGATGCACACAGTGAACCACCCTGTCTATCGTTCTCTTCTTTTCTTACACAAACACACACACACACACACACACACACAAACACACAAACACAAACACACAAACACACACACAAACACACACACACACACAAACTGAACTCTCTGGCCTAGAGTACACTGCTGCATCTGACCATGCTAACTATGTTTATGGATTCTAAAAACCACAACACCTTGAAAGCCTCCTCCACGCATTCCATGGTGCACTAATGGCCTGACACAAGGACATTTTATTTCTGAATTATGGTCTGAAGCCATGGATGAACACACAGGGCTGCCTGGTTTCAAATCACGCCACCTCACAGAGAGAGAGAGAGCGCGCTCCTTTTGTATCAGCAACCCGTTTTTTTTGTGTGGTAAATAATTCATGCTCTCCCTCGCAAATGACTTGAACTGCCTGTCTCTTACATCACATCTACTCAACATGGCTTGAACACTTTTCCAAGTGATGAAATAAAGCATTCAGCGCATTCAGGGCTTTAATCACTCTGCACGAAGTGGAGAATAAAGGCGTTGTGTGGCAAAGTCAAAAAGCTATGAAACTTTCATAAGGAAGGCTTAAACAGGCTGGCAGGGGACTGAGCTGCAATGCTTTATAGGCAGAGCTGAAGACTTCATTCTGTAGCGTCAACTCAGGTTGCTTTGTCCCAAAGTTTGTCATCATGCAGATACATTTGTGCCCTATGAAAGACACAAGACAAAGGATCAGCTCACACACGGGAATGTCCAAATGGGCTCAAACTATTACACACACACACACACACACACACACACACACACACACACACACACACGCACACACGCACACACACACACACCCAGTTTCACAGGTACAATTAAAATACTACTGAAAGCTGGTGATGTGCCACTGTGTCTCCTCACAGGCACTTACAGTACATAGCCAAACTGAAAACAATGTGTTTTAATGGTAGGAGCTAGCTCATCACAAGTGACCAGGGGAGAGGTGTGATGGAGTTGGGGATGGACAGGAGAGATGAAAAGCACTCTTGCCTGAGGGGGGACCTAGTGGCCACTAGTGGTCCATTACTGGGCCCAGTTGATAGGCACAGTGATGGGGAAGGGGAAGTGGCAGAGGCTCCCTGTGTGCCTGGTTCCTCTTGCTCTAGCCTGGGAGTGAACGCTCAACCCAGGAGTTGTTTCAGTCACAGCACCGAAATCATCCCATCCCTCTCTGGGTGTGGGGACTCTAATGTCCTCCATGGAGCTTTCACTGGTTCTACCATGGTCTAATTTTAAATCAAAGGGCGGTCAAGCTTTTACTGTCATTGGAATAGCCTCCCTTTTCATGTTAGATCTGCTGCCTGCTTGGAAAACTTTTAAAAGCAGATTGAAAACTGACTTTTTTACACTGGCTTTTCATGGGTTTGAACTTGGTGATGCACTGTTTTAGCTGCACGTAGTTCAGTCAGAGGTTAGGCTTTTATTTGGGCTTGCAGTCAGTCTGAGGTTTACTCTATGGGTTTTTGGTCAAGTTCACTTCTTAATTTGTTCTTTTGTTGTTGTTGTTGTTGTGTTTTTATTGTTTTGGTGTTTTTTTCTGTTCTATGACCAGTATTTATGCTTTTATGTTTTTATTGATTATTCTCTTATCCATCCTTTTCTTATCACTTTTAGATTTAGCTTGCTCATGTTCACTTCTATTTGTCTTAACCATTTTCTGTTTACTTAAATAGATTTGTTTAACTTTTGCACATCTATCTCTCTCTTGGATTATTTTGCTTTTATTGCTTTTATGTCCTATATATTGAATAGGTTGAATATGTCTCTTTAGTCTTTTTAATCTTCCATCTTGTTTATTTTTATTGTAAATTGACCTCAACTCGAAAGCACTTTGGTCCACCACCTGTTGTTTTTAAATGTGCTCGATCAATTAATGGACTTTGACTGGACTTGACCCACCTCACCACTCACTCCTTTTGTTCCATCTGATGCCCTTCCTCTGTCGCCCCCTGTCTATGGTCTCCCACTCTCTCTCGCTCTCTCTCACTCTCTCTCGCTCTCTTTCTCACTGTCTCTCAGCCCCCTGACTCTCCTTCCCACCGTCTGTGGCAACCCTGCAGGCACAGACTATAAATGCCAGATGAAAACGTGGTTCAGAGCCCCCCTGCTAGTTGGTTGGTGTGATTTACCGAGAGGTTGTGTGTATGTGTGTTTTCAGATTAGTCACACAGGTCCAACTTGTCACCACTTGTAACATCATGCCAAATCTTGTAGTGTGTGTGTGTGTCTGTGTGTGTGTGTCTTTGTGTGTGTCTGCGTGTGTGTGTGTGTGTGTGTGTCTTTGTGTGTGTCTGCGTGTGTGTGTCTGTGTGTGTGTGTCTGTGTGTGTGTGTCTTTGTGTGTGTCTGCGTGTGTGTGTGTGTGTGTGTGTGTGTGTGTGTGTGTCTTTGTGTGTGTCTGTGTGTCTGTGTGTGTGTGTGTGTGTGTGTGTGTGTCTTTGTGTCTGTGTGTGTGTGTGTGTGTGTCTGTGTGTGTGTGTCTGTGTGTGTGTGTCTTTGTGTGTGTCTGCGTGTGTGTGTGTGTGTGTGTGTGTGTGTGTGTGTGTGTGTGTTTGTGTGTGTTTAATAGCATTTCCATTGGCCCATTACACACCAGACAGCTCCTGCTGGTACCTGCTCAGACTCTTTTAAAGGCCTGCAGGTCTGCTTTCAGAGGAAGCTGGAGTCATGGAGTAAACAATCTGTGGGATCCCAATACCCTTACATGATCAATATGGCTTCCAACTCTGTTTTTCACAATTGCTGAGCAAACCCTGTTCACTCGCCATGTTTACATGGCTTTACGGTAAAGAACATTCTAGCAGTCAAATGACTCATTCACAGATATAACAATCCTGACATCAGGCCAACAGAGTTTACAGCACTGTATTGTCATATTGTGAATCTGTAAATGCTTATTTTCCTTTCCTGCTTTGACAAACATACTCTGTGGTGTGTTAATCTATGTGTGAGTGTGTGAGGTGTGTGTGTGTGTGTGTGTGTGTGTGTGTGTGTGTGTGTGTGTGTGTGTGTGCAATGCTGTACTGGCCATCGGGCATACTGGGACTAATCCCGGTGGACCGCTGCATCGGAAGGCCAGTGTGTCTTTACCGGCCCTCTCTGTCTGCCTGTCACTCAGGGTGCACATGATAGCATGCTGCGAGCATGCTCCTGCACCAGGCTAACTGGCCAATCACAATGAAGTAAGTTATGTAAGGGATGTTAAGTCTGCCGGTCAGTATAGGAAAATAAATCCCGACGGGATGAACAGGACCCCGACGCGCTGTGGTCACTATCAAGAAATATCAGACCTCCAAGCGTTGGGGTGACCTATTCAAATCAATGGAATTTTTTGCAACATATTGCGCATAATAATGCGCGTTAACATTTTAGACTAATGCAAAAAGTAGCGCGCAGCACTGTAATGGCCGACGAGGGCCATGTACAAGCTGAAAATGTAAAAACGTAGTGGGGCAGAAATAAAGAGAGAAAAAATAAAACTAGCATTAAAAAACAGACATGCTGTTTGGGAATCAGTATATACAAGTGTCTAGTGCCTCGGATGACTTGGGGAGCAACACTATTTTCAAGGAGCAGACTGAAGCAGTAAGATGGATGTAAAATCATAGGCTAGGCTACATGTTTAGTTCTAACTGATAAGCTACTAACTACTGTTTAATTAAGCCATCTTAATTACACGTTACGAAACAAGTCTGTGCCTCCTGCCTCCTGAAATATGTCCTGGAATAGGCACAGGGTAGCTACTTTCCATTATAGAAGCTTTTGACATTCAAAATTGCCTGTCAACTGTGAGGAATAAAGGCTGAGACCTAGATACTGTGTTCAGTGTGTTTACTTAACCAAAGATGCAATCCAGGAGAGTAATTCACAAGCCAGAAGACAGGTCAGAGACACAGTAATCCAAAAGTACATAGGCCAACTTCACAGTAGAACACAGATTCAATGGCAAGGTCATACAACAAACAAGCAGGTCAACAAGGTTCATATTTTACATATTTTTTATAGTGTGTTCATACAAACAATACCTCACAATGATGACAAACACTGAGGGCCTCATTTACTAACAGGATTGCGCCTGTTTCAGGCGTAAAATAGCGGGTAAAAACCTAAATCCGTATTTATCAAAGGTGGCGCACTTTAGATTACCGCTGCTGGGAGTGTATAAGGGAAAGTGGATGTTCGTCGCAAAGAGATGGGAGGAGATGCGTAAAGTGCGCCTAATTATGTACCCTATTAGTAACAAAACAAGAGGTGTTTCAGCATTACATATCAGCTGCTAAATGAAAACTATGTGCCTGCGAGAAATTTGAAAAATACGAACATCAGAAATACATTTTTTTTTAAATGTTTATATTTGATATATCATTTAATAAAGGCATATACAAAATTGTCCCACCAGCTAGCTGTTCGGCCACGCTTTACCCAGAATTGCCGGTCATTGTGTGGTTTACTTTATACCGTATTTTCACCCATAGTTCAAGCAAACCAAACGTCTGAAAATTTCAGTTGTCCCTGCCCTGTCCACGCTACAACTCCAGTTTTCAAATGTATCTGCCTAGGGCAGCATTTTTGAAAAGCCTGGTTTTCAGTGTTGGAATGCGCCGTTTTAAAGTAAGGGGTGTCGTGTATTCCTACCAGACTATTTAACGGGATGCTATGGAGCAGTTAACCTGGCTATTAACTATCCTAGCTATCTCTATCTTAGGGAACCATATTAACAGTTTGCAGTTGCCTGTGTGTGATTAACTCATGTTAATATGTGTGAATATGAACTGTGAACATAAACTCGTTAATATGAAGCTGCACAGGCACCCTGAGGGGTAACCATAGCAACCCAGAAACTCAATGTTCACTGAAAAGTTTAATTTCCCAAAATCAGCTCACCAATAAAAGACAGTCTTGAATTCAAAGTGATAACAACTTTTAGTGTGGACGAAAGGGCTAAATGGAGAAATATTTATGAGTTTCTATATTTACCCGGGTTAGTTTGCTGTAACCTCGTATACCGAAAGCTCTAATTCTAATGTTAACTCATTGTCCATGGTGGATGGAACACGCAGGCTCTTTCTTCCCTATTTTAGCTGCGCGCTAAATAACACTAATGGGCGGGGTTAGGCGCTGTTTACGCTTAGTAAGGCGTCGACACATTCAGATGAGGTTCTTGTTTGATAAATACGATGCAAAATACGATGCGCTATATACGGGTTGGCAAAGGCGCAGATTGCGCTGCGGTCGCAATGTTAGTAAATGAGGCCCTGAGTCTTTAAAAAGGTTACGGCAAACCGTCCACAAGTGTTAGAACTGAGGGGAAGCCAGGCAGGACTGAACTGGGCGTGGTTGACGTGGCTGAGAAGGCTAAGAGCACTGATCAGGCCTTACATTTACAATAATTAGACTATATCCACGTTGGTGGAACGAACTGCCTAGCACCACCTTTAAAAAGCTTTTGAAGACCCAACTCTTCAGAGAACACCTCCCCTCCTAACTGGCACTTCAACTAGTGCTTAACTTGCACTTACAGCAGTTACATTCCTGCACTTCTTTTTTCTTTTCTATTTTTGTCTTTCTATTTCTTAAGTAAAGTAGCATTTATTGTTACACTAGGTCTATATTGCTCGTAGCTTGACTGTTCTCTCTCTTGTACATCGCTTTGGACAAAAGCGTCTGCTAAATGACTAAATGTAAATGTAAATGTAAATATCATTACTAGGATTGTCAAAATTGCCCATCAAACTCATATTCCTTTTTCATTTGCATTCATATGAATATAAAAAAGAAATAACACTGACAACAGCAACACCAGTAATAATAATAATAATAATAATAATGATACATAGGCTATATGGTTCTACATTTAAATGTTGTATATTAAGTACCATTGTAGTCTGCCCATATGGTGCTGGTGATTGTTTAGTCCATCTATCATGCCTGCCCTAATAGTTTGGGACTACTTTACATGTCCATGCTCAGGCTGGGCCCATTGTGTCCAAAGTGGAGGAGAGCAGGAGAGAGAGAGAGAGAGAGAGAGAGAGAGAGAGGGAGAGAGGGAGGGAGAAGGCACACACAAGATGGGAGGGAAGAGAATGGGAGGGAGGAGAGTATAGGAGGCATGAGACAGGAAAAGACAGGAAAAGAGTGCAGTTGAGACACAAAAGGGAGAGTGGAGACAGATGAGGAGAGCGGACACGAGACACTCGCCCACACCCCTCCTCAACCCCTGCCTTAATGGTACTGCAGCTGAAGCCCAACCCCTCCCACCATCCCACCTGGGACAGAATCCAGGGCACAGTTCCTTTCCCACTACACCTGTGCATTTGTCATGGCATGTGGTGTCAGACTAGTTGTTGTGTTTATCACTCCCAGATAAAGATGCACCCATTTCACTGGACTCAGTATTACCCCTTTTTGCCCTTGGAGGTGAATCTGCCACCGTGTGATTGGTGGCGTAACTCCTCTCCAAATTGAGAAACCCATAACCTGAGCCCACAAAAGGGAAAGCTGCCAGTGTCCTTCGGCCGAGCAAAATCTATCGGCTTCCCTGATCTTTGTCGTCACTGGAAAGTAATGGCCAGCTTCCCCCTGAATTATCTGTGCTGTAGTAAGGTCCCGCTGAACACTGAATAGCCAAAGATAACGGAGGGCTTGACAAATAGCTGAGGATCTCGTGTTACTGAACCCAGAGGGGCAACTAAATCTCCCCTGACTTAAACCTCTAGCGCCTGTCGCACAGTCCATGTTTGAGTTGAGGGATGTTTTTCCACAGCTCCGGAGATGTGCTGGGTCATGGAGGGGCTGCGGAAGATTTATGTGAGCTTGTACCTTTTTTGCGCATGAGGAAAATAGCGAAGCGTTTTTGTGTTCTGAAAATCCAAACAAACACAGGGAGAATCAAGTTACCATAGTTTAAAGGTGTGCCATTGTTTATTAATTAAATATATATATCGCAGGTGGAAATGTTGGAACTGAAAGATTCTGAGTGCAGCCGTTTCAATTTGGAAGACATATTGATGTTGTGATTTGTGAATTAGTCTGGTGTTATGATCTTCTACAAAGTGAACCTTTTACAACATGGTGTATTTGACTTTTGACTGTTAAGTCTGCTCGTGCATCACTGCTCCTCAAAGAATAAACTTGTCAGGACAAATTATGTTTAATATCATTGGTTGACAACTTTCCCTGCGTTCTACAGGCATTGTTACAGTGATTTGCTGCTGCTGGCTTAATGCGCTGTTGCGTATGCAGGTGCATGGATTGCTGCATTTGACTGTCATTTTTCATTATGCTTCATCCAACATAAATTCTTTGCAAGACACAATGGAGTTCTTGTCATGTTTATGAGCGATGGCAGAAATGGCAGGGGCATTTGGGGATTTAAATGGTCGATGTCCTCTCCAGTTGTTTTTTGAAAGGGTATTAAAGGTGTAATCAGACATCAGAGGCTATTATTGAAGCTCTGCAACTTTGTTTAGAGAGTACAACAAGACAACAAATTGTCCATTATGAACTGGTACACTTTACAAAGTCAGAACTCTGAGTAAATAAACTACAGACGATTAGCTGTCACTTCTTATGTGGCAAGTAAAAAATAAAAACAAAATGTAATTGGATTAACTGAATTGCTATCACGAAACAAATCGATACTCATCTCTACGGTGCCTTGATGAGTGTCTCATACATATTGACCACCTCAGTCACACTTAAGTCTCCTCTTGCTGAAGACCACACAAATTACCCCACCGTAAAGAACAGGGGACTAGGACACAGCCATAGAAATGGAAGGACAATCGAGAGTCATTTTGTTCGCAATTAACCCTGATGGCCTTGTGTCTTTGAGATCACTGAGTGTTTATGGTCCTTTGAATGCACAAAGAATTCTAATCTCATCATTCTGGTCATTTAGGCAGGGAATCCAATTGGCTTAGAGGGCAGAGTAAAATAATGAAGAAATAACTAAGAGATAGCAATCTATCTGTGAAGCACAATGTCAAAACCAGAACATTTAGAGACAACTATCTATGTAAATTCATGACGTTGGACCTTACAAAGACATGAGAAAATTGTTCACTTTATAAGTTGCCAGTAAAGAACGCATTTTAAATTGCCAAGCCATGGCTTTCAGAGCCACAAGCAATAACACAGGAAAAAGCAAATGGGTAACAGCAGCAGAAGGTGTTTGAAATGAGTGTGACCAGGATGGCTGCAGCTTCATGAATTCATGGGAAACACAGCAATGTTTTACTGCAGCGCATTAGACCTCTCATGAATTCAGAAACCAACTTAGCCTCTGGTTGTATTTGGCCCAGATGACAGAGTGAGAGTTTGTCAAAAATAGGTAGTTGCATTCTGACTCAATGCTCCTAGATTGATGAATGACAGATTAGCACCACAGACATTGATGCTTGATGATACAACAGGGTTGTAACAGAATGTAAAGTTCATGGACTTGTCACAAATGGGACTGTGTTTATCCACCTCCTTAGTTAGTAGCATGTTTTCTGTTTCCTGACTGTGACTGTGTACACCCAAAATTTGAATTTGAACTAAAAAACGAGAATTTTGAAAAAACTCAACAAATATCAAATAAACATTTATACTTGCATGCAATGTTTTTTAGAAGAGTTATATTTGTATATAATATTTAGCAAAATTGAAACACTACAAAAGATAGCAAACAATAATAACATGCAAATATGTATAAGGCTCAATGCGGTCATTGCGGTAACATTTCCGATACGTGAGCGCTGCCAAGTATCAGGGGTTTGCTTTCTGATCATTACTGCATGCATCATATGCCCTCATTGCCTTTGATTAATCACTACCACGGCCATTGATGGATGCTGTTCAAAGT